>NW_027279963.1:452500-509031 GCF_046629955.1 Centroberyx affinis
TTTCGGTTTCATCAAAATAGCCTTCATCAGAGCATCACTTAAACTCACTTTACACAGCTTTTGGGGCTGGCATAAATGTGTATGATCATAGCACAAGTATAGTACAGACAGGTAGTATCAATCAAACTGATGTATGTTCCTTTAGGGGGAAAGAGCATAAAATAATGCTTTCTTTTCATCTGAAAAGCATGGAAGCGCACTAAGCACACAGAGGTGAAACCAATATCGATCTTCTCATCAACAGCGAGTTGATCAAAGAGCTTTTTTTGCGCAAATAAACAGTGTATTTCTTACAGATTTAAAGACAGAAAGGATGAAAGGAGCCAGTGTGAGATGCAGAGACAGATCAAGACACAAAGAGACTACAGCTGACAAAAGAGTCAATCACAAAATGTGGCCAGGTGTGTGTGTGTGTGTGTGTGTCGTGTGTGTGTGTGTGCGCATGTGTGCGTTTCTCACTGGCTGTGTTGGGTTGCCGTAGGAACAGGTAACATCATTTTCATGCCAATTTCCCCCCTTCTAACTGCCAGCATTAGTTGTGCTAATTTGTTAATTTGTGCTAATTCCAGTCATTATCAATTGTGCTAACTGTGCTGGTAATCCAATATGCATTTGAATAACCTTAATTTTGTGTGTGTAAATTTTGTGTGTGTGTGTGTGTGTGTGCGCGCGCACCTGTGTTGGGGAGACATTTATGGGCCCGGGTGTGATTGAGCGGCCGACACACCTGTACCTGTGTGTTTTGGTGTGTGTATGTTTTGTGTGTGTGTGTGTGTGTGTGTGTGTGTGTGTGTGTGTGTGTGTGTGTGTGTATGAGTATCGGACCCATCTGTGTCGTTACAGCAGAACAAATCTCACAGGTCATCGGTGGAGCGGAATGCTATTTATAACTTTCATTATCCTCTCTCTCTCACCTCTCTCCTTCAATCCCGTTGTCTCTCGCCCTCACTCTGACCTCATCTTACAGCTTTTCTCTTCACTGATCCCACCTGTCTTTCTGTCTCTCTTCCATCCTAATCTCTCTCTCTCTCTCTCTTTCACACACCTATATCTTTCCACTTGTTAACATTCTGTCAATCCTCTCTCTCCCCCTCACGTCTTATTCTCTTACTCTCTCCCTACATATCCCCTTCTCTCTCTCTCAGTCTCCCGGTGTTTCTTTCTTGCCCACCTTATATCATTTCCTCTCTTTCCTCCACTCTCTCTACCTCCTCCGTGCCTCCAACCTTCACTCTCTCCCCTTGACTAAGTTTCTGGAGTAGGAACCATCTAGCCTTGAAACAGTACACCTGTCTGTGAACAGATGATACCACACACACACAAAAAAAAGACAACCATCCCCCCTATTCAACCGCCCACCAGCCTAACCTTACAACACCATCCACACGCACACACACAACCCCCGACTTCCTGCAGCCTCACACCCAAAAACACACACCAACACACACAGCGGTCTGTTACTTACTCAGTGATTTCCTCGGTGACCGTGTGTTCGACCTGGAGTCGGGAGTTGACCTCGATGAAGTAGTGTTTGCCATGTTTGTCCACCAAAAACTCCACGGTCCCTGCGTTCTCATAGCCCACCTGCAGCAAAACACGGTAAGGAAGAGGTTTTTAAGCACTGAATGATTCAAATAACAATGTCAGTTATGTAGACACTCAACAACAACAACACACACCCATCATTAACAGTCTCTCCTCTCTCCTCTCCTCTCTCCATGCAAATACAGCTATTTAAAACTAGGAAAGAATGAGAAGGTTCATGTTTTACTGGTATGGAGAGACGAGTGCATTTTTCATGGTCTCCTTGTAATGTAATAATTAGATCATAAATCAAGGGGGATTTATTGAAAGCTCATCATCATAAAAGATGGCTTTCCACCACTGCCTTTCAGCCACACTGCCTTTCAACACAAATTCTTTCATCTCATTCCATTCAGCATAACTTCCTTGTGGCCAATATGCACTTACAACCTTACTGTTCATATGCACACAGCTATATGCTGCTCAGTGTAGTGATATGTGTAGTCTTTTGCCCATTTGTCTTTCTCTCTGTGCACTGTATGTGAGGCCCAGTCATCCTTGTACCATGTTGGCACCATCAGACTAAGTTGACAGTACATATTGACATCTCTGCACCAGTGTCACAGAGACAAATTCCTGTCAGATGCACCATGGCAAACCAAACATCCACTAGAGGCTATGCTTTACTAAAAAGCTACAAACCACATCTTCCATTTAGGATTTCTGTCCAGTCTACACCAGAAGCAACTGTTTTTTTGTTGTTTTTTTTTATCTTTCAGAACAGAAACTCTAACTGAAACATTTTTTCCTACATAGAGCCAACTATTGAATAAAGCAAATAAATAAATCACTCAAACAGCAAATCCCTCAAATCTCAAATGAACAAAATAGGCATATTTAACCATATCAATGATGTATTTCTGTTTCTGCTTGTGTTTTTCGAGGCTATGTGCTTGATTTCACACTTTTGAAGGAGGATTGTCCTGAGCTGCTGTGTATGAGGAAAATCTGTAAAACTCAACACTGTGATCCAGACTACACATATTTAATAGCCAGAGGTCTGAGGATGACTAGAGCTGAAACCAAAAGGTAGAAATAAAAAAAAAATGAAGAAAAACTCAATATGAAAAAAATTACTGTGAACTGGTATGCGTTTATTCACTAAACAGTGAATCTGCATCCATTCAGAGTATAGCATGTTAATTATAAGATAAATCAACATCCTTGTATTCCAACACTGGTGTTTCCCATATGCATCCATCTAAACCCCAGTTTAATTTTGCCTGGTGGGAGCAGCAAGCACAGTGTAATTTTGAGACACAAATTACATAACAGGCCATTCCAGCCAAGCAATCTGATTGGTGAAAATGGCTGGAACATCCATTTAACCAATCATAGTAATCTGTGCAATTGCCTCATATCCATCACTGATTATTCCAATAATCAGAGCATTACCATATTTTGACATGTACTCCCCTGCTCCCTTTAAAAGAAAATATTGAGAGGAAACAATTCTTGACATCAAAATGAAATTAGAGGGCTATGAGCAATCCAAAATACAAAGAGAGATCAATCAACACGAGTTGCAAAGAAGCAAATATAATTTGCATAGAAGGTACAGTATGATAAATCCAAAACAAGGTAGTAACTACCATCTGCAGTTGTAAAAATCTGTTTGGGGGCTGTTTGTGGAACAGGCCATTTTGTTTTGTTGTTTTGTTTTTTTTTCCTCCCTGCTGAAGCGTTTTTTTAGTCTAAGGTCTTTTGGTGGAGTTTAGACAGTCTGAACACTTCAAGAGGATGTGAATGATCTAGATGAATTCCCTCTTCCCTGTCTTCAAACAGATAAACAGAGAAAAATGCATGTTTAGACCTTAATTGTTAAACCAGTGTACCGCCTAAAGGACCACTTTGATTGCCAACATTTGGCTAGCATAAACGTATTCAATGTCAAGACAATCAAATGGGCAGGGGTAAAGAGAGGGAGGGATTGCAGAGAGAGAGATGGCCTTAAGCTGAAAAGCAGTAATTAGGATTTGGCTACTGAACAAGCACAAAACTCGCAGAGAAAAAGGAAAATTGTTTTGGAGAGGGAGTTACAAGGAGAAAGCATATGCCCACAAAATACACACACACACACACACACACACACACACACAAATACATTAGCACGACGGCAAGCATACACACACAACCACGCACTTGTGTGTATGTACATGGAAACACACACAACCAGAGAAACTGTATCTTTCTGCCCCCAACAGACACATTAATAATGAACATAGGTAATATAAAGTTAACCCTGAGCAAGGCCAGGAATAGTGGTGTGTGTGAGTGTGTGTGAGTGTGTGTATGTGTGTGTGTGTGTGTGTGTGTGTGTGTGGGCTATGGTTTCAGCTGAGTAAATCAACACCTGCTTTGAGCTTATCAACTGGTTATTAGAGCCATAATTAGCAGAATTAGGTTTGTTGTGAAGAAAACTCATAACAGCAGCTCGAGCTCTGAGGGGAAATCAGACAGATCAGGAGCACAATACACACACCACACACACAATTACAGACACATGTATTCATATTCACTGTGACCTTGTACAACAACACATGTGTAAAGAATATTTAGATACACACTCGTACTCTTGAGTTCTGTTCTGTAGAGAGAAATTAGATCCATAATATGGCATCTGTAGCTTCCCACAAGTTTTACCACAGAGACTCATTAACATGCACACACACACAAGTACACACACACACACACACAAACATAATGGCATCAATAAACTGCGCTGAACATAAAAAGTCACAAACGTGCACACACACAGACATACACACTGACACATGCAAGGGCCCGCACACAAATAGAGAAACTACACCAAAACCAAAACACACACACTCAATTCTTCTGTAGCTTTGTTCTCCCAGCTAACATAAAATGATATATAGTCTGGTGGAAATTAAAAAATTAAAAATAGGTGTGTGTGTGTTTATGTGTTTTTGTGTGTGTCCGCACCACCTGTGCAGAGCTCCTATTACCCAGCTGTTGGGATGATTAATATGGAAGCCATGACCTCAAGAGAAGTAGTCAGGAATAAGCAACACACACAATCACAGACACAGCACACTTCCATATACACATGTACTGTATTTAATCCACATACAGACACACACAGTACACATCCACATTTATAATATATGCTTACATACACGCAGGGAATCACACACACACACAAAATGTAAATTCTCAGCCCGAGTCTCTTAACCTTCTCTGCATGGAGCCACATTTTTCATCTGGTTTGTGTGTGTGTGTGTGTCTTTGTGTGTGTGCGTGTACTTCTTTTACAGCTTGCTACAGTGATGATAAATACATTTAGCTAGTACCCAAGGCCTCATTGATGAATTGTAACAGTAAAACAAGGCACAAGGCCTGCACAGTAGAATACATACAGGCACATACACACACACACACACACACTATCTCTCTGGCACACACTCAAACTTACACACACACTTACAGAAGGACAGACATGTGCCAGCCACTCAACATGCACGCAAACACATATTCACACTGATATGTGGATCAGTCACTTCATGTCACACACTCTCTCTCTCACACTCTGAGTCAGTCACTGAAGTACCAGACAATGTAACAGATTGAGTGGCCACTGTATTACAAGGTCTGACAGGCAAATCAATGAGCTATACTAGCACAAGAAAAGGTCACTGGGGTGGCGCGCACACACACACACGTATACACACGTGGCTTTCCACTCCTTCCCACTGACTAGGCGCTACGTGTGTGACTGAGCTTAAATGATCCTAGCACTGATGAATGTATATTGGTCTATAGCTTTGAATGGAAAGTGACAAGGACAGATAGCTGGTACTTTACAGCTTTACAGCAGAGAGAAAGAGAGAGAGAGAGAGAGCGAGAGAGTGAGAGAGAGAGCGAGAGAGAGAGAGAGAGAGAGAGAGAGAGAGAGAGTGAGAGAGATTGCATCAAGAACAATTCATGGGGAGTTTATGGGAGATAAATGAGTAAGTATAGATGGAGGAACGGAGAGAGTTAAAAAGAAAGATTGATAGATGGACCAGAGGAGGATAGAGAGAGAGACAAGTAATGAAAGAGTGAGTGGGTGGGAAGAGAGAGGAGAGAGAGAGACACAGAGAGACTCAGGGAGTGAAAGAGTGGAATAGATTGAGTAATCAAAGAGGGAATGAAGAGCAGAGAGCTACAGTGACGGAGGGAGTGACTGTCACTCTCCCCGGTTTCTCTTCTTTTAACAGTCTTTCCTGCTTGCCCCACCACCTCTCTCTATCTCTCTCACTCTCTCTCTCTGCATTGTCTTTGATCTGCGATTCAGCTTGAAACCATCTGCGACATCATTACAGGGTGTCAAAATTCAAATTCAAGTACTTTCCAAACACCGTCAACGAGGATTGTCGACGGGTTGCTTTTTTTTTTTTTTTTTTTCACCCCCAGCACCTCACAGTGCCAGAAAATTTCCCACTGCGTTCAAAATGCTGCTTCTCGACTGCACCGTGCAAAACTTTTGGGTGAAATCATTCATCATCGAGGTGGAGGGAGTAGAGCAGAAAAGGCAACAGGAACCAGCAAAGTGTATTCATTTTTCCAAAGCACGGGATCTATCCTGTTATGCCCATCACTCTGCCTCATCCTCTATGCGTGTGCAGCTGTGTGTATACACTCAGTGGCCTGTGAGGAAAATGGTAAAACACAAAAAATGTATGCAAATAACAGGTTAGCACAACAGTGATGTGCAGAAGTACATCTGAGGACACACAATTTGTCGAACCTTGATGTGTCTGGGCTACAGCTGAAGAAGACCCTGCCAGGTTCCAATCCTGTCAGCGAAGAACAAGATGAGGCTACAGAGGGTGTGTGATCACCAAAACGGGATGACTGAAGAGTGAAAAAACACTGCCTCGTCTGACAAATCCTGGTTTCTGTTGCAGCATGCTGATGGCAGGGTCTGAGTTTGGCAAAAACAACATGAATCCATGGATCCATCCTGCCTGGTGTCAGTACAGGCTGGTACTGGTGGAGAAATGCTGTGGGGAATGTTTTCTTGGCTCACATTAGGCCTCTTAGTGCCAATGGAGCATCATTTGATCACCACAGTGAACCTAAACGTTGCTGCTGACCAGGTGCATCCCTTCATGGCCACAGTCATTTGTCAGATAGATACTTCCAGCAGGATAACGCTCCATGTCACGAAGCGTGCACCGTCTCAACACGGCTCCAGGAACATCACAGTTCAGTTTACTCCAATGGCCTGCAGTTCCCAGATCTTTACCCAATAGAGCGCCTTTGGGATGAGGCGGAACGGATGTTTATAGCTAGGGCTGTGCAAAAAAATCGATACAGGTGAGTATTGCAATATTTTTTTCCATGATACTGTATCGATTTTCCAGCCCCTTGTATCGATACATTAAAAAAATTATTCATGTTTTAAACGGATTTAAAATGTCCTTAAATTTCCCTCAAATCCCTTTGAATTATATAGTTTTGACTCAATTTGTCTGCTGAGTTATCAATATAATGTGATGTACATATTAGACTACCCAGGTGGTACACAGCAAGTTGTATTTTCAGCTCTGTTTTTAAATTTTCAGTAAATTATGTGGCGTATTGCAATGTATCACAATATGTATCGTATCGCAATGTATTGTGATACAATCGTATCGTGACCCATGTATTGTGATATATATCGTATCGTGAGGTCCTTGCCAATACCCAGCCTTATTTATAGCATGAATGAGCTGGCTGAATGACTATTGAGTCTGCATGGATCAAGATCCCTGTGGAACGTTTCCAGCACCTTGAATCCAAGCCTCAAAGAATTCAGGTGGATCCGAAGGTAAAAGGAGACGACTAGCGGTACTAGCTAGATGTACCTAAAAAAGTGGCCACTCAATAAAGTGGCCATCCTATTCAAGCGCTAGTCTGGAGTAATGGGGCTGCTGTAACATAATGGCCAGATAGGCTTCTGTATTAGGTAGACAAAAAGTTATTTCTAGAGTAGTTTGGTCACACTAATGTAATCTGGTGGCAGTATGTGGTGGCAATCAATGGTTTGTTCTTCACGCTTGTCCCATTTTGTGAGTGGTAGGCAGAGGGCATTTGAGTTTTCCAGTGTGCGTGCAATAGTTCATTGCTGAAGGCTAGTAGGCTGTAATTGTCTTTTGTAACCCTGAAAACGTTTAGGCTGGCAGTTTTGAGAAATGCTCATGCTGTCCTTCTGTTTGCGTGCATTTTTTGTGTGTATAGTCATCTTTTTTGCTGGGACTGCACTTTGTTTACTCCTCTTTGGCCAAGTTCAGTGACATTTAGGGTTTAAGTTGTAGTGACTCTTAAGTGAATGAGGATTGCTATTGCAGTCCATTTTGGCTCTTCATGGTTGCTACAATTTGTGATTAGCCTAGTTTTGTGTAAGTTTCTGAGTAGCTAAGTGCTTTGCAAGTCTATTGTTACATTAGTGGCAATGGTTTTTGTCACACTTTAGTCGTGTTTGGCAGTGTTACTTTGTGTGGCTCTGTCTTTTGTAGCTTTCCGGTTTAAAAGAGGTTCATTCTGTGCTGCTTTTGAGAATTGCAGCTTGTGCGCTATATTGGAACAGATAGGCCATGTTAGTGATCCCATCATTAATTTGGCTTGCGGGAATCTAAGGCCCTTCTGCAGAGTAGTTTCATTGCTGCACAAAGACAAATACACACACAGGCACACACCCACAGCGGAGTGCTAAGCATAACAATCCCTTTTGTCACCGAACTCAAGTTAAACGAAGGAAACTGGTACCTGTGTAGAAACCTGGCTTGGATGTTAATGAAACAGGGGAAGGAGTGAGGTGGTAATGCCATTGAGGTTTTCAAGTGGGAACCTCCCATCGCATATGTTCAGTTGAATTGGGCCCACAACACTGCCAGGAGGCAAAACAGGAACCCCCCCCCAACCCCCCACACACACTCACTTATCAGACATACACTCACCTACACTAGACACACAAGTATAAATGTAATAAAATGTTTCCTCTAAAGATTGTGACTGCAGGATTGGTGGCACTACATGCCAATACTGCAAGGACTGACAATTTTGAAAATCTTTCACCACATAAAACGTACCGACTCATCCACCCTACTCTCTCCCTCCCTCCATCTTCATATTTCTTTACTCTTTTTGTCCTTCCCTCCTTCTCCTTTATCCTTCCCTTTATCTGACCATCTCTCTCTGCCCCCCCCCCCCTCCCCCCTCCCCCCCTCCAACCCCTCCTACTCTTCACCTCTACCAACCAGAGAGCAGTGCATGCTGGGTCATGAAATGTCCAGGGGCAGTAGGAGTAACGCGGTACACGTGCCACAGCCTTATATGTGTGTGTGTGTGTGTGTGAAGTGCATGTGCGTGACACGGCAGAGGCAACAAACAAATCAATCACACAATCGATGACATTGATCTGTTAAATGGCGATGTCAGGTCACATTAGTGCAAGCGTGTGTGTTTCAGTCACGTTTGTCAATTTAGGGTGACATTCAGAGCAACTGGACTGACGCCAGTGGTTTAAATAATGGGCTTGGTAGATTAACTCACTAGTTTCGAATACAATCAATACTATGGCTACTATGAACATTCATTCACACAAGCACACATGCATACAAAAACACATTCAGAGAGATCTGTGCCTTCAGCTAAGTCAGTTCTCACAAGAAAGAACATGGTTGGCTTAGTTCAACTATAAATACTGTTTTCTCTGTGTCGAGTAAAGTCTAGTAGTCTACAGATTGTATGAATTAGGCAGTTCAACTCCTATTACCGGGGAAAAAGGCATAGTTCAAGAACATTCGACTTCATCCACAAAGTCGAATTGAAAGGATGACAAAGATATGAATGGCAGGTGCGAAGTGACCAATAACTGAAAACACTGGCTGTGGTGTTCAGTGGAAGGATGCACACCGTGAAAATAACTTATCAAAGTGCCCAACAAGAATTATCAGATGTTCTTTTCCCCAAGACAAACCACTTGTGTTTGTAGAATGAATTCTCCTTTACTCTAATTTGCTACGCCGCAACCCTAATGCCAATTCCTCCGACTAAATTGAGCTGTTTTTCCCCACCAGCAAATATATCGTCACAAGTCAGTTTTTCTCACTGTCACCGCCCTAAGCTTGGGATTTTTGGCCCTTAAGAGTGCAAACGCACACACACAAAATCAACATACACAGCCTAAATTATGTATAAAATGCTTTTAACAAACAGGCTTGTTGCAAAGTGTTTCACAGACAACAAAGGCCAAAAAACGAAAAAAGAAGTGCATTACAAATTTGGGGCGTGAAAGAGAGAGAGAGAGAGAGAGAGAGAGAGAGAGAGAGAGAGAGAGAGAGAGAGAGAGAGAGAGAGAGAGAGAGAGAGAGAGAGAGAGAGAGAGAGAAAATGACAGAATGCAGGAAAACAAAAAAAGGGAAAGGAAACGCTGGCGAGGTGAGATAGCAAGGTTGACTAATCTACACTAAACAAATGTGTTACTGTGATCAAGTGTAAGAGTGTGGAAGTTCCACCTGGAAAACAGGTGTCTGAAATTGTTAAATAGATAGGAGAAGGGGGAGGGTGAGAGGCTTTCTTACATTTCTTAATCTAAACATCCCTACCTTCAATCCACCCATTCCTGCATGTAGCTACAGATCATGTAATACTGCCGGATAATATAATAACATGTCAAAATGCAATAAAAATGACCCTCTAAATGAGTCAAAAAAGTAATAAACCCTCATAATGTAATATATTATTACATAAAGTGGCAATTATTGCATCTTCACGGGTGCAATTTATTTTAATATTACAATAATCAGTCTGACAATGTTATTGAATTATCTGGCAGTTTAGTAACAGGTTTTATTACATTTTTGACCCATTCAAAGGCATAGAAATGAAGTAGAATCTGCACAGTACAAGTCACTCCCAAGGTGAACAAATGTATTAAACACCTATAGATGTGATGTGTCAAGCTCCCTGCTCTTGAAAACAGCGTCACTAAACTTTCTTGATGGGCAGGTCATGTGACTACAGACAGGACCCCAAAGACGTTGTGATTGGGATGTGTGTGCTACAAGTTGCATTTTAACATCAATAAATCATGACCACATTCATTTTGAGACATTAGTATAATTACTGTAAGCAAATGAGACCATCGCTGAGAAGATTGGCAGCTTCCGCCGGCCTCTACACCGCATTTTATATTGTGTGCCACTGGGTCAGATTTCATGAGCGCAGACCTGGAGGAGGGCGCTGTCCCACTAGCACAAACAGAGATAAGGCTTTGAGAGTTTTTCGCAACGGCAGATGGTGGACGGAGTGAAAGGCTGATGGGGAAAAAAAATCACTTGCAACATGTTTATCCTCTTCAGTAAAGAGAAAGAGAAAACAAACGCACATGGAGCGACGCCAGGGAGGGGAGGGGGGCAAATAGCAGCTTTATCATGACAGGGTGCAACAGGGTTTATGGGAAATGTAGTCTTAATTTTGACAACGCTCTAGCACTAGCAAATACTACCGGTGTGAGATAGAGACTACCAATCTCTACTATGGTTTAATTTGAAATGATAGCACATTTAAAGGGACACTACTACACTGTTACATTACCCAGCAGCCATTACCTTTTCAGTTGCTACAGTGCATCTCTCCCTACACCCTCCAACTCTCCCTCCATCTAAACCTTGCTGCCTCTTCCTCCCTTTAACTATAGTTCTCCTCCTCCACCCATCTTTCATTTCTGACTCTCGTTCCCTCTCTCTGGGGGATTGGAGTTAATCTGGTGCCAAGATTCTCTGTAATCTGATCCAATTCTCTTTCAGACTCACACACACACACACACAACTCTCACCCGATTCATTGCTGACAAACCCACAAAACAACACACACACACGCACACACACGCACACGCACAGATAGATCTGCTCCAATTCAGTGGTGCCACCTCTCTAATCCTTTTGCTGCAGGGACCTGCCAAAGCAGCGGCGCTCACCCACCCGCACACAAAATACACACAATGTGTACAACCACAAATACACACATGTTCATCAACGTGCCCATAAATATACACGCAAGACATGTAGTACACACACAAACA
Source organism: Centroberyx affinis (assembly GCF_046629955.1). Taxonomy (NCBI): domain Eukaryota; kingdom Metazoa; phylum Chordata; class Actinopteri; order Beryciformes; family Berycidae; genus Centroberyx; species Centroberyx affinis. The sequence continues at coordinate 464,157 of NW_027279963.1, forward strand.
CACACAACATACATGCCTAAAGGCACACAAAATTCACATGCTCATAATGAACACAAGCATGCGCACACCCACACACTCGATCCCATATGCACCCACACGTTCACATTCATCCCAGCTGTAATGGAAAGCAGCTTGACCGGAATCCCTCCATCCATTTATTCATCCCTCCATTCCAGCTCTCTTCCAGGCTTAAAGTCTATCACTTATTTCTTCCACCTTCACTCCTGCCCGCCCATCCTCTTTTCCCCCTACCCTTTTCTTCTTCAAGATTCACGTCTATCTCCTGTCCTCTCTCTCTCTCTCTCTGTTTCGTATCCTTCCTTCCCCTCCTTATTCTTTTTCTACCAATATTTCCTCTCGTCCTCTTTGGGCTGCAGCTAAATTTAAAGCGCCAAGTCATTCGTCGGATGAGAAAAAAAGAAATATTGGCTGTTCAGGCCATTTTATTCATAGGGCAATTACAAGTTTGTCCGATCGATAGGAAAATGGATGTAGTTTAGCAATAGTATAACGCTTTGGCCACGCAGCTGGATGGAAAGGCTTGCATAGATCTGAACGGGAGGTGTGAAATGATAATGTGATACTTTATTTAAAGATTGTGCATAGTACCCTACAAAAATGGCAAATCATATAAGACTGCACAAAAAATGCCCAAAAAGTCATACTCCTCAAACAAACCACTTCTTTCTGAAGTATAAGTTATCATTTTTCTTGCACCCTCCCTCCTTCCATAGCCGTCTGATCCTTCCCTTTGCTATTCTCACTTCATCTCTCCGCTCTTCCTCTACATGGCTAAAAGTCAAAAAAGTTACTTTTCTACCGCCCCCATCTCTCGGTCTGTGGCACTTGTCCTTCGCTCCACTTTCATCACGCTCTCTCTTCTTCGTCTTTTCACGGTCGTCTAGCCTTCATAAAATAAGTCTTTTCAACTCAAAAAAGTCAAGGAAATTTGATGAAAGGAGGCAGAGAGAGAGAGAGAGAGAGAGAGAGAGAGAGAGAGAGAGAGAGAGAGAGAGAGAGAGAGAGAGAGAGAGAGAGAGAGAGAGAGAGAGAGAGAGAGAGAGAGATTTGAACAAGTCAAGAGTGACTAAGGGCTAGTAGGTCAAAGATGGACAGATGGCACGGGAGGGAGGGATAGAAGGGACAGAAGGGAAGGAAAAAAGGAGCGAGGAGACGAGAGAAGGTGTCCAATCCTCGTACAAGGATTCAGGAAGTAGTTGGTGGATGGGAGCAGATGGCTGGACAAGGCATAGCGGTAGAGACTAAGTCAGGGAAATGTGGAGATGGACAGAAAGAGTGAGAGACAGAGATGAAGAGAGAAGGATCCAAGAGAGCCCCGAGCTAAATCTGAGCACCTATAGATTTACAGCAAGCAAGCGAGGGAGCCAGACAGGAGTTAGCGAGAGAAGAAGGGATGAAAGCTGACTAATGCGTGATGAAAGAGTGAGAGGTAGGCCCACAAGGAGCAGCGAAAGTATGAGGATCAGTGTCTCACACGTACTAGATCCTCATACCTCATCTTCTCCACTCTATCACACACACACACACACTCACACCTTGAGGCGCTGATATGCTTCAAAGAGGGACAGATGTCTCTTTCAAACTCAACTGCTGATAGAGATGAGGGAATGGAGGGAGAGATGCATGTCTGGATTGCAGCCTCACTCCTGTAGGTCCAGTATTTAGTTTACCGTGGTCCATGCCAATGCTTTAGCACACTGTGCGATTAGATGGCAGTATGAGCTACGCTTTCCATCATCCCAAAGCATCAGAGTGCAGTGTGTACCCGACACACAGAAGTGAATCTGCTAGACCTCCGCGCACACAGCAGCAAGTGGGTCAAAGGGCTTATCTTGCCCAAAAGAGTCAGTGTACTCTTTGAAGATGGCTGACTATGTGATAACATGGTCATGGAAATAAGCATTGGCACAGTGTATGCAGCCGTTGGCAGGCATTTTATATGCACTGAAGGAGATTGTCAATACACAAGGCTGTGTCCTCTCTATCCACTTTATTTCTATGCGACAAACAATAACCATTTGCATGACAAAGAAACAAAAACAAATCAGACATTCTACAGCAGCCATCTTAGGCTGCAGTTACACTTCATTTCGATGTGGTTTCTATCATCCAATCAAGCCAGAACGCATTAAATGTCTCATCTGGATGCAAAAAAAAAAAGATCAGATTCCTGATTTTGCTCGCGTTGCTATCAGATTTTCAAAACCAAATATGGAAGAGGTCAGGCTCGCATTGTGACTGGAATTCTACATAGTCTGGAAGCAATGTAGCACAAAGCATACACAAGCAAAAGTAAGAGATGGAGAATGGGGGAAAGTAATGCAGACAGATTTAAATCAACACAGCCACAGGAGACACATATTACGGCATTTTACAGGCCAAGTGTGCACATGCTGTATGTGCACACTTGGCCTGTAAAATGCCGTAATATGTACATACAGCAATGTGAACTCATAAAATCTGATCTTTGCTATCAATTAATTTAAAAAATCCTGTCAAAATGAAAAGTGTAGCCATAGCCTTAGATGTACTGAAGGTGCACAGACAGAAACGAAGACGTATCCAAAAATAAAACCACACGGTTCAGAAAAAGTTTCTGTGGGCAGAATCGCTGTCAACACAGCAACCCTAACTGTCACAGTTTATGACACCATAAAATAAACCGTACAGTGTGAGTGTGTGGTTTTCACGTCAATGCCACATCTTGTTTTATTTTCACTATTTTTTTCTTTTCCTTCCAAGGCCCAAACCCTCTTTACCTCTCCATCCTTACTCCCTCTCTCTTCCCCGTCGCTCCATCTCGCTCCCTTCAAATCCCCTCTCTCTGTTTATCATCCTGTAGTCCTGTAGAAATATATCTTCAACTTTGGCCTTTCATGAAATGTCACCGACAGCTGACATCGTCTCCCATGTGTACAAATGTTTGTTTCATGTCCCTGCAGCCAAGCCGAATCATTTCAGACAGGCTGAAAATACACAAAATCAACCGGCTTTTCCTCATTTTATTTAGAAGTTTTTGGAGACCCAAACTTTCTACAGGACATTGTTACTATGTGAAAAAAGAACATCTACTTCTCTAAAAGGACAAATAAGGTGCATTTATATTTCATTTTTAAGCATTTTGCGGATGCTCGTCTCCTTATCTGGAGTGACTTAGTGTTTTATCAGTGTTGACCCACACACCCTTTTTAGCCTGTCTTTTACTTACTCTTCCAGTATTACCGCTTCAAAACATCTATTGACTATCTCCACCTTCCATCCCTCGCTCTCGCCTTCTCTCTCATCCCTCTCCGACTTCGGCAATATATACGAGCCCATAACATTTTATAAGTGTCTCTCTCTGTCTATTTGTCTGCCCCATTACTGTACAAGCCGTCTCTCCATCTCTCTTCACATGTCTCAATAAATTTCTCTCTACACTCTCATGCCTCAATCTACTCCTCTTACCATCGCTCAATCTGCCACCTCTACTTTTCTAAATGAGTGGTGCTCTCATGGTAGTACAACCGAATATGAGCAATTTTCCCAGAGTTACAGTGCCACTGTGGCTGGCCAACAGCGTTAGGGAGAAAAGGCAGTGGTAGCACAGTAATCTGATTAGAAAAATGGCATCTCTGTTCAATTGCAGTTACTCTAAATAGCACAGTGAAAAGATTACAAAGCCTTTTGATTTGATTATGAGGAAATATTTTGGAAAAAAAGCATTTAGATTGTGACATCTGCAATTTAGATGAACAGTTTTAATATTAAGATGCTGACACAGTTTGTTAGCGGAATAAACTGACTGATTCTATTCTAATCAAAAGTAATTGATTATGTAACCCAATGGATGACATTTCCAAGTGCAATATCTATCAGTAATCGGTGGTGAATTATATTTTGAAAGTAACCTTTCCCAACCCTGCTTGCCAACTGCACATTTTGTTGAGCTGATAGGGAATAAAGGCGAAGGCTCTGAGACTTGCTGAAATGTTGAAACATTATCTCATAAAGTGGAGAGTGTGGTGAATTAAAAATCACACAATGGAGTTCAAAAGGTCAAGACAGTCTTACTCTGACAAAGTCTGCCTGCACCCCTCCGTCTGACAGCACCCACTCTCCTAAAATCCCTCTTTCCGCATCCTACTTACACCCAGTTACATCCTTAAGTCGTCCCTCTCTTCCTCTTCCTCTCCCCCTCCTCTCTCATCCCTCAACCCCGATCTCACATCCCTCTCTTCACCCTCTCCTATTCTCTATTCCTCTCTCTTTCCAAAGTTTCCTTAAAATAGGGCATTAGTTCTTGTTTTTGGACTAAAGCCAGTATTCATTCTATCTCTCTCTCTTTCTCTGTCACTGTCTCTCTCTCTCACTCATTCCCCTCTCCGTCTCTCTTTCTGCCCTCATTCACCCCGCACTCTGTCAGCAGCTAATGGAAGCATAATGAGCTTGTTGTCTATGAAATGATGAGAGAAGGAGCGAATACAGCTGCCTAATGATCAAAGAGAACCACACACACACACACACACACACACACAAATGGGCGCAGGCATATACACAGATGCTCACACACAAATCTAGGCACACGAAAGCAGCAGCAAACACACAAAAACACACACACACACAGGCACTAACACAGATTAACATTTGCCCATGCACAGAGGTGTACTCACAGAATCACAAGCAAACACACACACACACACTTAAATCTATTCCCAGTGGATATGCAATACTTAGTGACTTAGAACCAAAATCAGGCCAAATGCTATTTTTCTCTCCCCTCGTCTCACCACTTTCTCACTCCTCCATGCCTACCTTGTTCTTTCTAATGCCCCCCCCCGTCCCTCCTTCTCTCACCCCCCCGCCCTCCATTTCTCCCTCTCTCACTCTTTCCCTCTTTTTTTCCAAAGGTAGTCAGGGCAGAAATGGGTTTTCTACTTCATAAGACTGCATTTGTGTGCGTGTGTCCACATACTGGTGTGTGTGTGTGTGTGTGTGTGTGTGTGTGTGTGTGTGTGTGTGTGTTTGTGAGAGTGTGTGTCAGACTAAGATTTGGCTGTAGCCTGCGCGACACCCACACTGCAGCATTTGACACAGCCCGAGGGAGCGAGGAACTGAGGAACTGGAAGAGAGAGGGAGACACTGAGACAAGGGAAGGAGACAGAGTGGCAAAAAATACAAGGAGGGGTGATGTGTGTGTGTGTGTGTCTGTCTGTACCTAATTATGCGTGTGTGTGATGTGCATATGAGTGTGTGTGTTTCTGCCTCCTCTTCGTCTATCCATTTCCGCGTGTGAATGTTTGTATGTGTCACTGCAAATTTGTGTCAATGTACTGTATCTTGTATGAGTGCGTGTGTGTGTGTGTGTGTGTGTGTGTGTGTGTGTGTGTGTGTGTGTGTGTGTGTCTGTGTGTGCACTTGCTTCCTACACTGAGTACATGTGCTTTCATGCCTGTAGCGCATATATATTTATGTCACTGCATTTTGTGTGCATGCATGTTGATATCAGTTTCAGTCTGTGTGTGTGTGTGTGTGTGTGTGTGTGTGTGTGTGAGTGAGATGCTCGCCATTGTTTTTAATCACATATGCACTTACGCATGCATGTAATTACTTAGACTCGTGTCAGGCTGAGCACACAGATGCTTTCATGGCCACATACACACATCTCACACACATCTCACACGCACAAACACTTTTGTACGTGTAAAAGCACTCCTAACAAACTCTCTCACACACACACACTGACAACATATGAAAACACACCACACATGCATGCACACTCACAGGCATAATATACTGCGTTAATTGCTTATACACACTGGATATCATTTGTAATTCAAATAGCCGGTTCCAGACAAATGCAGCAAAACTGCAGCTCTGCACTGAAAAACAATTTAACCATTCAGAGAGAGAGAGAGTAAATACAGAAACAGGGAGAGGGAGAAAAAACAGGGAGAGGGAGAAAAAAAGGGGGAGGAGGGGATGTTGGGAAAGGGAAAAATGGAGCATTGATAGAGTGTGTGTCTTTGTGTGTGTGACATACGCAGACGCATACACACAAAAACCTGTAGACACCCGTCACAGAGTGTGACAGTGGGAGAGAGAGGTAGTAAGAAAGGGTGAAAGAGTGCCAGGGGAGACTGGAAGACAAGAAGGGAGGGGAGGAAAAAAGAAAAAAAAAAGTGAGAGAGAGAGGAAGGTAAGGGAGAGAGAGAGAAGGCCTGGAAGAGAGAGAAATGGATGGAGAGAGCAGGACAAAGGATGACTAGAAAACAAATATAGGGGGATGGAGAAAGAGGTAGAGAAAATAAGGAGATAGAGAGAGGAGGGGTAATAAAGAGAGAGAGAGGGAGAGACAACGAGGTAGAAAGTGAATAAGTTAACTGAGGTCATGAACACATTATCCTGGGAAAATAATCAGGGAACTACAGTAAACGGGGGAAAGTGCTGATGCCAGTGAGTCTGTACGTGTGTGTGTGTGTGTGTGTGTGTGTGTTTGTGTGTGTGTGTGTGTTTGTGTGTCCAATCCCATTTCATTAGCAACTCGTGCCTTCTTATACGAGTGAAAAGGTGGGTGAGGATGGAGAGAGAGCCGGGGCGTCTCCCTCTCTCTCCCCTCTCATTCTTCCATTCGTTCCCTTCATTGCAATGGAAGTGAAGCAATTTTCAATTTCATTCTGCACCCATGGCTGTAACCAAAATGGCTAATGTAGTAGACAGAATTTTCACTCAATGCTCATGCTTTGTATCAAGTTCGCCTGTGTGTGTGTGCATGTGTGTGTGTGTGTGTGTGTCTGAATACTGTTCGTTCAGTCAAAAGACTCACTGAAAACTTTTCCTGTCTTTCCAATTTAATTTCCCCACAGGCAAATTCTCTTTTTCTTCTGTCTCTCTCCATCATCAAGGTCCCAGTCTTTACTGCACACTACAGTACATTACTGCACTTTTTCTACCCCCGCGAGAGGAATTGTTTGGCAAATTTAAACACTGCTGTGTTTTTCAGTCTTCAGAGGGCACAGGGATGGAGCTGGCAAGCAGCAGAAAGACAGTTGTGCATTACAGTGGACCCATTTAGATATACTGTACGTCATTAGGATGCTAAATAAGGAATGATATACAACAAGCTGTTCATTATGGCAAAATAATCCCTGACAGGAGGAATCAAGAGCCCGACGCAAAGAAGATGATTTTATTACAAGCTTAAGTGTAATTTACAAGCTTCAGACAAAAAATATATTCCAGCAGGACTGTCTGCAGTAACCAAGGACTACCGTCTTTAATTTGATTAGAAATCAATAAAATTGACCAGACTTGACTACAGAGTGATATATGATGACAAATGACATGGTGACAATGGTCTTATGTGAAACAGCAGCTGTTATTCACAAATAACAGACCTCAGAATGCCTTTATTGACCAGACAGAATATAGTACTCAAAGCCATGTAACTGAAGGGGCTTATTTTGCAGTAATGACCAGCTTCTTGAACATTATCTCGCTTATTACATGGCTACTTACCAAAGACATTAATTATTTGACATAAAATATCAAAAGACTTCATTACAAGCTAAAGCCACTGACAAGCTTCCACCAAAAAACATAGTAGCACACTGCAACCATAGAAACGTCTGTAGCTAGCATCTATTGCTACACTGCAGCAGAACTGTAACCATACAAATGTCTATAGCTAGCATCTATGGCTACACTGTACAACAGATCAATCTCTAACCAACAATGAAAAGTTTCATGCTCTCCGAATTAAAGTAATATTTTGAAAACTCGTCCATGTTTTTAACCTTTGTTGGCCGAGTTTCTTTCTGCAGTAACCAAGGAGGAACGTCTTTTTGGCACCAGGTGTCGCTACTTAACTTGATTAGAAATCAACAAAATAGACCGGACTTATGGTTAGATGTGAAACAGCTAGCAGTTATCCATACATAATAGACCTCATTTTGCTCATTGGCAGAATTGAGTACTCAACAAAGCCATGTAGCAATGCAGGATAGATGCAGCATGAGCGATTTCTACCATGGCTATCACGTTCTTTATCTCTCTTTTGTCCCTCCCTCTATCCCTCCGCTTTCCATGCAAGTGTTCGCTCCTCTCCATCTTCTCATCCTTCCTCCCTCTTTTTCTTTTTTTAAACCATCCCTCCTTCCCTGTTAGAGTTGTATTACCGACCCATATGACAGCTGGAAGAGCAATGATTCTGAAATACTGTAGTATCAAAAGTGCTGTAATTATCCTAGTTAACTAAATAAATTGCCGCACAAGACAAAAGCCTGTGCTGGGAGCACTGATTATGTGAAAAAGACACTCTCATGTGTTAGGCACAGACACTGAAACAAACACACACACACACATTCATTACCGAACTCAAATGCATACAGCCTCCCACTCGTTGCCACTCTCACTTGACCTATGATTTCATTTCCTGCTTTAGGGCTATTTGGGTCTATTTTCATTTCCCATATCATTTTGTGGGTTATGTTATCCAATTCATTTGTGTCTTTGCTTGGCATCTAGATGTTTTGCTGTTGTTTTGATTGTTTCTCTTGAAACAATGTTTTAATAAGCCTCTTGGGTTTTTTTTTTTATCTCACCTGCATAAATTAGTAGGTGCATCTCTTCATTACATTTTATCACTGTTTTTTTTTATTACTTTGCCTCTATATTTTATCACTGAGCAAATAAACTGAACTAATCCAATTCTCAAAATTGTAAAGTGCAATGAGGATAATGATGACAAACTAGTAAAAGAACCGGTTAATTTTCCAGGGACCATTCAATGCTGTATAACATGTACTTTTCAGTGTGGTTATTACTCAGTATTGTGGTAATAACACAGTATCAAACCTTTTCCTTACTGCTCCCTCCTTCCATTTTCTCTCCTGTCTTCTTTCCCATCCTCCACTCCATCCCTCTCTCCCTCGTCTCTAATTTCAGAGAGCACAGTTGGCTTGAGTTTCCCCCTCAGCTGGCAGAAACAATCGATATCGTTCCTCTCTTCTCTTCCCCCTCTCCACCTCTTGCTTCTATCCCCGCATCCTCCGACTGCCCCGTCTGGTCTGTGTCTTTTTTCAATTTGGCCTTCTTTTTCTTGTCATTGCAGGTTTGTTCTCTCAATCCTTCCCCTTTATCCTCCTCCTCCCATCCATTTCCGTCTCTTTGCTCCTCTCTTTCCTGTTCATCGCTTTCTCACCCTCCAACCTCCCTCCATCCATCCATCTTTTTCTTCTCCTCTCTAGATAATCTGTCTCAGACCACTGACTTTCCCGTCTGAGGGATTCTATTCCCAAAAAGCCTTATCCTCATCTTAACTCCACACACACACATTCTCTTTACACACTGATGTCCACAATTGGTGATCAGTCACACACACACAGTCCATTTCAATGTCACACTGACTAACTCATAGGCTTTAACTTACAAATACAGCACACAAATACAGTCTAACACACATACACTTCTGCATGCACCAGGACACAAACCATAGATGCTCAAAATAGCATCCATCCACACACAAGTGCCAATGTAACCCTGACATGCAAGACTCCTGGACTATACTGTATGCACCCAACAACACACACACACACACTCCACAGCTAAATCAATCTTGGCTTCGTTGATGAGGCAGACAGTCTTCTGCAGACAGTGCAGCACACTGACAACACACATGGATTTTGAGCAAAATGAGGGGAATGGAAGGGCTAAGAAAAGGTAGAGGAATGAAGTGGAGAGGGAGGGAGGAGAAGAGAAAGATTGGAGAATAATAACAGAGCAAGAGGAGGAGAGGGAAAGAAGAGAAGAGAGAAAGCAATTACTTACTGAATGGTTTTAGAATAGATTCTTACTCATAATAAATAAATCAGTGTTGTTTAGTACTAGCTATTAGTTAAGTGATAAGTGGTAATCTGTGACATTCTCATTATTGTGGCAACATCTTTGCTAAGCGCTCATTGCACTGCACTTCTCAGAGATCATTTGTCATTAATAAGTACTGTGACGTCTTTTTCCTTGGATTGTCTGTTGATGCAGTTTGAGTTTCTATAGGTGGCGCTCTTTTCTCTGTCTGTTCAGCCATGGTGGCTATCGCTGCTCATGCCAGCTACCCAGTTCTTCTTCTATGTATTCCAAACAAAACACTATTGCCAAATGTAAAGGGAGGATTTTTCCCAAGACAGAGCTACCAGACACCAGGTGTTTAGAAAGGCAAATGTAAAAGCTTTCATGAACTGGCAACAGGTTGAATCACTGTTGTGTTGCATCAATGATAGGGAGGAGCAAAACATACATTTATTTATATGAAAATGTCACAGATTTCTACTATTGTCTATGAAACTACCTCAGTTGCCCAGGTGCACTGCTTTGGCAACATAGCTATGAATTGAAACACAAAGAAGCAGATTGCAGTGGAAAGAAGGAGGGGGAGAGAGAGAGGGAGTAGGGGAGGGACAGAGAGGAGGGGAAAGAGGAAACAGAGGCAAAGAGAGAGAACGTGTGGATTTAGATGGTGAAAGGGCATTGAAGATGAAAGAGAAGAGAGGGAAACGGCACAAAGAGAAAACACAGAGAGAGGGAGGGAGAGAGAGAGAGAGAGAGAAAGAGAGAAAAACAAACAGTATGAGACCAAAGTCAAGAGAAAAAGAGACAAAGAGATAAAAAAAAAACAAGGCAGGCAGGACACAAACAAGTAAATTATAGAAAAGAAAAAAAGTTAGTTTTTGTTTTTTTATGAAGAAGAAAACTGGCTGATGCACAAACAAGCTCACACACACGCACCGCAGAAATCAATGGAACATTTTTAACCTACCGCATTTCCAAATGCTGGTTTTCCTGATGGAATATTAAAATATGCTTTCAGGGCGAAAAGTGCTTGCGGTTTTGAAGTCAAAAATGGGACAAAACACACACACAGCCACACACACACAAACACACACACAGGGTGTTTAGGGGCCTGGAAGTAGTAATAATGTTTACAGTACACTGACCTCCTCCGGGAACGAAATGTCAATCTGAATTTCTGAGGAGCCCCGTGTGTGTGTGTGTGTGTGTGTGTGTGTGTGTGTCTGTCTAACAGGGACACGACTCGTCAGGGAGAAAGCGTGTCATCTCTTCGCTCACCGTCGCCATGGTGATTGACAGCAGAACTAATTCCGCGTTTAACACCCCGGCGGATTGACGGACGCGCGCGCATACACACACACACACACACACACACACACACAGCTTACAAACAGATGGACATAGAGTCAAAAGGCTAGAAATACCACACACAATGGCGGCAGAGACACACACACACACACACACTCCGAAGAAATGTTTGATGCCACACACATACACACAATTTGCCATGGACACACACAGACAGATAGGTGGCATTATCTAGTTGAGGGCGGTGTCAAGCTGTAGACATATTCACACTACAGACAGAAACACACACACACATAAAAACTGAGGCACAAATTTAAATCAGTATATGCAACACACACACACACACACACACTGAATCAAACTTCCTCCTCTTCATTGCTTTAACACTATGTCCATATATTTTAAGTGCTTCAAGTCCATGGGAAAGCTCTTCACAAATAAAATATACAAGGCTGCAGACACAGACAGGCACAAATTCAATTTCTCCCACTTTGTCTAACTTCACATCAGTACTAAAAGGAGTGCTGCTTTCTGTCAGAGCTATTAGGCTATGTTACTTCTAATAGCTGCCTAAAAAGTCGTGACCTAAAAAAAAAAAAAAAAAAATACAAACTGTGTGGGTGAGACTGCGCGGCGCACGTACGCACGCACGCACGCACACACACACACACACAGCACCGCGCAATCCCTCTGGTACACAGAAATACACACCATTGTTTTGTTGAGTCTGGTGATGAGCTGTAGACATATTTGGGCTTTTGATTGGCAGTTTTCTCAGGGGATCGAGGGAGAACAAGCAGGCAAACACACAAGAAACAAATGAGATTTTTTTCATCGACTCTCAAACGCAAATGAAGCTTTCCCTTAAAATCATCTCACACACACACACGCCGCTCTCAAATCCTCGTCTCCCTCTCTGCCCTCTCTCTCCATCTCGGTCTCACACTTAAAACACACAGCAGCAAATTAGATTTTTCTGCCCTCTACCACTTCTCTCGCTCCACGAGAGCGCAAAAAAGGGAGAACAGTTGTTTTCTGGCCCAGCTTCAATGCTGCCTTCTAATTTCTGCCAAAAAAAAAACTTCTCCTCCCTCTCCGCCGCCCAAATAATACCAACCAAGCTGAGTGGGTGAGACTGCGTCACGCAGTACGTAAAAGGCAATGGAGTCTCAATTATTGACACTCCACACCCACACAGGGACCAGATTTTAATTCCCAATTAAAGCAGTACACAGTATCTGACAGCAACTCTGCCCGCCTTTCCCCCGTCTTAAGGTTAAACCGATAAATATACCATGAAAGAAAAAAGGCACAGACAGCGCGGCCTCGCTAACATGAAAGTCACCTACAACACGCACCTGCTTGTCTTTCTTCTCACACAGCGAGACAAATGTTGAGCTAATTAGACGGATAGTTTTGGTACCCGCAGCCATCTAAGGTAAGCCGACATGCATACTAAAACGCTAATAGTCAATGAGGTGCGCCTATTATTTAGCTAACAACCGCTCAATGGACTGTTAAGTGCTACTTTCATTTGGTGTGACACGTCTTATGTGAGACATGTTTTGGCAAGGCCTTTATTCTAACACAATGACAACACTTATGCTGATGCTCTGAACTACAGCAAAGTTCAAATTGCAGAATAAGTCAATATTAACAGAACAAAAAGTCATTAAGACGGCCTACCAAGGAGCTAATACCGCAACGAGGGCGCATGCCAAAACACATCAGAAGCCGACACGATAAAAAACGCTTATTCACTTCAAAAAGTTGTACTTTCGCGATTTGATGGATCACAGCCGCACATTCCCCACTGGTGGTACTACTTCATGATGGAAGCCTTTGCCAAATCCCAGTCATGATATAGAGACTTGTAGAAAAGAGTGCAGATACGTTGCTGCCAAGCTGCAACATAAAAGGCAGCTCTGAAATCCATTGGAAAAACCCCAAGATGTGTAGGTGAGACAGTGCGGCACAATACATAAGGCAGCTGACTCAGAAAAAATGCCTGAAAACCCCCATGTGGATGAGGCTTCTGCTCCCAGCTGTGGCACTATAAGCTCGTAAACAAGGTGGGGTCTGCTATATTACTATGTCCAGATAGTGGCACAACAGTGAGCAAGTATCCACTATGTAGTGCAGTATGTGAAAAATACTAGTTACTAATCTGATCAACCCTAATGGTGCATTCAGACGGCCAGTAAACAACTCATCGGAAGTCCATTCTATCTCTAGTGAGCCGATCAACCTGACAAACTCCTACTCTTTTTCCTACCAACGTGTCCACAATTCTGTAACTAAACATGACAAAAAATGGATGAAGACAGGTGAACACTGCAATGCAGGGTTTTCCCATACTGTATAATTATTACTAGTACTACTACTACTACTAATTATTAGAGTACAGGAATAAAACACTTAAAATAAAACAACACACTCTATCGGATTCGGATAACGATACAACAAGTATCAAGATGCACAAGTTATCCTTTGACAGCAAAACAAAATACAGCTATACATTATAAAATCAGCATGAGAATGTTTAGTTATTTGTATCAGGGGTGTCTGAGATATCATGTGTGATGGATGAATGGAAGATGATCATCCATAGTCCTCCCTCTGATGTCACTGTGAGGGACAAAAAGACAGCAGAGCAAAGGCAAGGCAGTCAGACGATGAGGAAAAAAATGGCTACTAAACCATTTCCAAACAAGTATATAAAAAAACAGCTTTCTGATCAGTAGATCAGTAGATGAGTAAATATATAAAGATAACACAAGTAGTGTGACTTTCTTGCATGCCCTGGCTTGATTTCCACTTTGGGCTAAAACCTCTTTTTACTGAGAACTGAGGTTACTTCCTGGAACCGGTGTTGCCAGGCAACTTTGTTCTCTAGGACATTCTATCAGGAAACGCAGCGGCCTGCAGTGATTTCAAAGACAGCGCTGTTTCACTGAAAGGCTCAGATAGAGGCTGCTGATAATGGAAGATGGGAGATACGCAGAGACGGCAAGATGGAGGAGAGCAGAGCGCCAGCACTATGGAGCCGCCATTAAGACCAGATAAGAGCAGAGAAACAGCGGGTATGTGTGTGTAAGCAAGAGAGGGAGAAAGAGTGTATGTGTGTGTGTGTGTGTGTGTGTGTGTGTGCGTCTGCATGTGTGTGTACACGTAACCAAGAGTGGGAGACAGTATATTTTATGTGTGTGTGTGTGTGCACAAGGCAGTATGTGTGTTTTGTGAGTGTGTGTGAGCAAGATTGGGAGACAGTATGTGTGTTTCTGTATGCATGAGCACAAAAAGAAAGTAGCTGTTGTGTGAGTAAGTAAGAGTATGTGTGTGTGTGTGTGTGTGTATGTGTGTGTGTGTATGTGCGTGCGCATGCATGAGTGATACAATAGCAGTTAAATGTCTGGAACACTATGCCATTACATTCCAACAATGAAAAGGCTCTAATTACACTGGAAATTAGACTGGCCACATTAAGGTGTCTGAGTGCATTAACTCGCAACAACCAAAGAGTTGTTTTTCAGGTTTCTGCCAGGCCAGAATGTCCCCACAAGAATAGAAAACCCTGTAGAAGTGGTCACTTGAGGTGACTGGGTGTTTGTGCATATAGACAAGAACTGGGGTTTATTCTTGCACACACACTTTACCTCTCACACACAAACACACACACACACTAATAATACCCATCTAAGTAACAAAGTTCAGCCTCAGCGTTGCTTAGGGAGCAGGTTTCAATACCTGTGGTGAGAGCTGGGCTCAGCTCTAAAGTGGAAGACTTCACTGTGGGGACTGACACAAAGTGAAATGCAATCACAACACATGCCAGGGATATGCAAAGACAGGAGGGAGGGGAGAGAGAGGGGGGGGGGGGAGACAGATTGAGAGAGAGGGCAACAGACAGAGAGAGGGAGGGAGATTGAGAGAGAGGGGTGGAAGGAGAGAGAGGCTTGGAAAAATGAAGAGGCTGAGAGAAAGAGAGACCCCTAGTGAAAATCAGCAAACACTGCAGGTTTTAGATGCTTCGACTGTGTGTCTGTGTGTGTGTGTGTGTGTGTGTGTGTGTGTGTGTGTGTGTCATAATGCAGTGAGGGATCATTCAAAAGTCCAATGGATTATCAGTCAGGGAGAGAAAGGGAATTTTATTTGATGGGAGGGGTGCGGAGGGGCGGGACTGTTCAAAAATCTGATGGTTTTATTGGTTAGAAATGTATATTTACGCCTACTAGTGCAGCATGAAGTCACCATTAAATATACTGTGTTTTCCAGGAAGTAAACATAATGGGAGTTAATTCATGGGGACTTTAATCCTAATTTAACCCTTAACCCAAGCTCTGACCCTAAATCAGCCCCTTAAAAGAAGCGAGGACCAGACAAATCTGACATTTCTTCCTCATAAGTACCAAAATAGAAGAACTTCTATCCTTGTGAGAACCAGTTTGAGTTTTAGATCTTCAGCATAAGGAAATTTGGGCATGTCCTCACTTCTTTAAAAGGGTCTAGATAAAGTGAATTAGGACTTTTAGGGTTAAGGGTAAAATTAGGATTAGTTAAGGTTCGACATGTAGTGGAGAGGGTTAAGGTTAGGGAATGAATGTAGTCAATGAAGGTCCTCTCAAGTACAGTAATAGAAACGGGTGTGTATCAGTGTGTGTGTGTGTGTGTGTGTGTGTGTGATGAATTGTTGTTGGCACCTGTCACCCATATATTGTCATTTAAAAAGAGGAATCACTCTCCCTCTCCAAATGACAATATGCAGAGGACAGGCATGGACAAGAACTCATCACACACACACACACACACACACACACACACGAGGTGACAAGGTTGGTCACTTTAAACAGACAAGCTGGGTGATCGCGTGGTTAGATTACTGTAGAATAAAAATATTACTACTGCTACAGCAAGGTCACAACACGACTCTCGCTCGCTCATTCCCTTTCTCTCTCGTGCGCGCACACACACACACACACACACACACACACACGCGCGCGCGCGCAATTCCCATCTTTCTCTCCCTCCGTCTCTGTCTTACATAACTGTTTCTCCATCAATATTAGCAAGGTCATATCTTTAGCAAATCACCATCCTTGTCTCTATCCCTCTCTCCCACTCTTCTCCTCCCTCCTTACCGCTATTCATTCTTCAGCTGGGCCATTACCTGAAAAGGTCGTTACCCCGGCACTCCTCTGAGAGATGAGGTTTGACTTTAAAGCGATGCCGCCATAGTTGGGCCAACTGTTCGCTGATGCAAAAGTCAAACACCTGTGATATCGACTGTAATTCTCATAAGGTTAAATACAGCAGCAATTATATGTTTTAAAAAATATAGGATGAGCTTTCCCCCCCCCCGCGCGCCATGCCTCAATTTATCTCGATTCCAATTTTCACCTAAACAGAAAGTATATGATTACCATCATCTATTGTCATCGAAATCTACACGGCGAATACATTTCTCACCTCGAGAAATTGTCGGAACATCCATTTTCAAAATGGCATTTGCCGCCTGCATTGTTGACATCCATTTTCCAGCGCAAATGTCACTTTCATTTTCACAGCATGGCAAAGCAGTTATATTCCCCTCATTTGAACCACAGGTAAGAAACTTGTTAAGATTCCCAGGGAGAATCCAGGTGGCTGTAGAGCGAACGACGAAAAGCTCCAGAACTTGCCCACACACCTTCAATACAGTAAGCTGGAAAATCACTTTCTATTTCAGTGACCCACTTCTCCTCCACTTTACTCACCAGCACCAAGTTTGTGTGACCAAAACTCATTGTGCCTGTCATTGCACCTTCAACATGCTTGTACCTGCCTTGACATCTTATAAGCAATTCTGCTTCCTGGTGAATGAACGCCGAACTAGCTGCCTAAACATAAGGGCACAGCTACATGAGCGCTGAAGATTATTCAAATACACATCTATTAATTCAGTGAGCTCAGCGATTTAAAAAAAAAAAAATAAATAAAAATGATTATGTAGGGGTTTTGTGATGAAAGCCTTCAAATCGTTTTCTCCCCTTCTGTTCATTCAGGAGCATTTTCCCAATGTAATGAAACGCTCTAGTTAACTTGAGCGTTGGGGAAATGCCTCTAGAAGACCCTCTAGAAGACAGACACATACAGGAATAACAAGAGACACATTCTGACAGACAGACTCCCTGAGTAGATGTCATTAGAGCTTTGTTGCTGATCGATACTGGACACCAAACACACACCCCGTAGAAACACACATGTAGAAACACCACAAGGCTAAGAAACACACACACATAAAACCCCCTCACACAAATATCTCAGAAATACATATGCACAAGGACACACCACTGAGAAACCCACGTGCACGCAGACACCCACTGAAAAACACCCAAGTGCATTAAATTTTTGACTCAGGGCCAGTCAATGAATAACTCATTGACAAACGATGTATGAAAACACACACACACACACACACACACACAGCTAAGTTCAGCAAGGAGGGATGGAGAAGCTATGAGGTGTAAAACTCCTCAGTTATGCTCTTTGAATTCCATAATTAATGTTTGGACTCTCAGGCAGGTGAAGGTGGAGAGTGTTCGTGTGTACCCGCTTACTACCCAAGTGTGTGTGTGTGTGTGTGTGTGTGTGTGTGTGTGTACGTACCTGTTTGGCCAGGTTGACGGCGTCAGCGTGAAGTCGGTCTCTCAGATGCGGGTCCAGTTGAACAGCCGGCGCAATCTCCACAACCTTCAAAACACAACACAACTTTATTGATAATGTCCCGTTGGCAGCATCCCTCCTAACAGAAACACTGTGTATTGACAATGTCAGACTAGGGCTGGGCAATAATTCAATATTATCGTTTATCGTCATCATATCGTGATGATATGAAGAAATTTTAATATTGTGACACACATTTCTGCTGTCTGAATTGATGATGACAAGCAAATTTTACTTTAAAACTCTGATAAAATGAGGTATGGTAGGAATATTATTTGAATATTTCAGTTTTGTCTGACACCACTTTATGATTATTTAACGTGATTTTGCATACATGAACCATATCGTGATATATAGTGATATCGAGAAATATCCTTATGATTATCATGATATTGATTTCAACCATATCGCCCAGCCCTATGTCAGACTGGCACATTTTAAATTAAAAAACAACAATGATCTACTCATCACCTTCAAAGCATTACTTTATTTTAATAGGTATCTATTTACCAATTCATTCTGTAAAATTTGGATGAAAACAAAAAACAGAATTGAATTTTGCATGGAATTTTCTAAAAGATGTCACTGCCAACTAGCATTTAAATGTTCAACTAGTGCATTACAGAGGTTGTATATGGTGTATGAATGGTGCTATAGAAAGCTCCCAGTTCGATTCCTCTATTCCAAAATACTATATTACCATTCTGGAAGAAAGCCATCACCTAGAGGATCCAATATACGTTTCATTTTGACAACCAAGTACCGTAATTTGTGTTTATTCCGTGCTAGCTATCATTTTGTAAGAGTAGATGTCACTACGGCTTTAGTAAAACACACACAACATGAACTGAATGATTTTCAATCACATTCAGCGTTTCATTTGGTCTGGCGAGGCTGCTGGGTAGGTGGGTGGGGTTTACAGTTTTGGGGGCTGATCTGTTTCGTTCCACTCTGTCAGACAAGATCAACCTATCTTGGAGAGATAATTGAATCCAGTTCAAAACAATATGACCCGTGTCTGATTGAAAAAAGCAGATACACAAAAATTTGATTAAAATTCTTATCAAATCTTATCGAAAACTAAAAAAAGAACCCTATCCAAGAAGTATAACAATCACTTCCGAGACACCCAAAAGAGCTAAAAATATTCCATCAGCGCTCCGCCATCCAAAATCTATTTCAACAAGAGACTATTCTTGTTCCTGAAATTCAAAAAGATCCTAGATTAAGGGCAAAGGCAGATTAAGTCTCGCAGAATCAAAGAGCAGCAGCGCTGGCATGAACAGTGCCGCTAATATGATTATCATCTATAATTTGATTAAAGGGAGAGGGAGAAAGTGATGAAAAAATATGATTAAAAAAACAGTATTGATGTGACAATATGTAATGAAATATTACACATGCTAATCAGCGTCTTGTGATGAAAGCATTGTTATGCCGAGTGACGATTAGATGACAATTCCTTTTTGTGTTGGTGCAGCATTCAGATGTTGCTTTGTAGTCCAAGAACCAGGTGAAGCTGGGACACACGGGTTCATTCTCCGGTAATAATCTAGAAAATTTGGGTAGAATGAGCCACCACTAATGAATGGGAGTCATAAATCTCAACTATTCTCAAAGAAAACGGGTTTTTTGTTGATTCAAGTTGATTTGGCTGACAATTATGTAAAATGTTGCAGTTATTGCTAAGACTCCCATTCACACAGCATTAGCAGTGGCTACATTTTATTGGTATATAATCCTCTTACCCCCTGCTGCTCAAGACATATTTTTCTTTACCCAGGGTCGTCATTTTAAACTGTAATCATCTTATTTATTAATATGCTGCTTAATTGAACTGATTGGTTATATAAATGTAAAACAGGGCCTTCTGTATATTCGCTGCTTGTGGGTTTGATTCCAATTTATGACCTTTGCAGGACCCTCCACATCCCCTCCCCCATCACCCTCCAGTTTATGCTAATCTTCCTAATACAGCAGAAATGCCATAAAGATAATTTTAAATAAATTCAATGACTAGGTTGGGTTATATGAATTTTAAATTGAGAACTTCACCTTTTGGTGCCTCCGCTGAATGGAGCAGTCTCTCTCGTAGAGGTGGATGACATTACCGTACTTATCGCCTGGAGAGAGAGAGAGAGAGAGAGAGAGAGAGAGAGAGAGAGATGCGGGAGGGGATATAGGAAGGGAGGAAAAAGATAAATAAATGATAATGAACAGGGAGGGAAGAGAGAAGAGGAGAGAGGCAGAAAGGGAGAGGAGAGAGAAAACAAAATGTGATGTAGAAGGTTGGGGAAGGAGGGAGAGACAAAGGGATGGAGTGGAGAAGGTTTAAGACAGCAAAAGCAAGGGGAGAGGAGGGGGGGGATAGAGGAAGACAGGGAGGGAGGGAGGGAAGGAGTGAGGGAGGGAGGACAGGAAAAAGCAGGAGGGGTGAGAAAGACGCGGCTTTTAACAGGTAATTCAGAAAATTCAGAAAATCCCCTGCATGCCCGGCAGACACTAATTAATCACAGCGACTACATATGCACACACACACACACACACACACACACACAGAGCTACATCGGGGCAAAAGCTCACACATTCACCACTGTGCACACACAAAACACACACACTAACGCAAAAGCACACAGACACACACACAAAACACTCAAGTAGTTAAATGTGCACACATTCACACATACAGATGCACATCCAATTACACAAACGCACACACATACACGTGCAAAAATACAAACATGGACGCACAAATGCACATTCACAATGTAAAACACACACTCACTGTGTGCGCAGAGACGCGCACACACACACACATATACACACTTCCAATAAGTGTGCGAGTTGAATTTCAGTTCTATAATATTGAGTGGGAGTGCAGTTACGTTCTCCATAATGAGGAGAAATAATAGCCGGACAAAGCTCTGCTGGCCGATAAATCTCATACACACACGCGCACACACACTGTTCTTCTGTCTCTCTCTCCCTTATCACTCCTATCGAGGACAATGACTTCTATGCATCACGGTTTCTTCATGAACGTCCATCAATACACACAAAGACTCGACACGTACATAAAGACCGACACAAAGAGCGTGCCAGCGCACTTACCCAGGATCTGTACTTCGATGTGTCTCGGCTTTTCAATAAACTTCTCAATAAACAGAGCGCCGTTCCCGAAAGCTGTCAAGGCTTCGGAGTAGGCCCGCTGGTAATTCTCCTCCAGTTCCTGACAAATAAAAAAGAAAATCCATACATGTCTGAGTTATCTCTGCTCTTCGATAGGCAGGCGGGCAACCGAGACAAAGAATTTCATTTGTACAGTTTTCAGGGAGTTTTGGTCATGGTCTAATTGCTTCAGAGTCATTTCATTTCTGCATTAGGTCCATTTGTCTACTCATCTAATATATTAGATATAACTATTTCATACAGTATTTCCCTTCCCGTCATTCACGCATGTTTTTGTTGTATCATTTTCTTCCTTGTTTTTCATTTGTTCTCAGTGTCTGTTACTCAATTTCGAATTTTCCTTTCTTTCCTTTGAAGTGAAATATTTTTTACATATGCCCTTTGGGAACAAGCAGCTCCCCATGATCTGCGAGACCGAGCTCCGAAAGGTCAAGCCTCAGCGTGTCGAGGTCATGACTCAATCTGTGTGTGTCAGTCTACGCTCTCTGCTGTCCTGCCCAGCACCGTCCGATCTCTTCTGCCGGGCCAAGCCTGAGTCACCCTCGCGCCCCCCTGTGCCTCAGGAGAGGAATGCTGCAGGACATCCTCAGCGTCCCAACCAGGTGCTGAAGGCTGTAGCCAACGTCATCTGCGTCACCCAAAGCGAGCTCCTCCGCATAGAAAGACGGGCCAATGTTTTCATCAAAGCGGCTTCTCGGAAAAAACAGCACGAGACTGGCAGCAGGAGGACAACCGGTAACTCCGGGAAGTCGCCGCGACGACCATACTTCAGCCACAAATCGAGCTGCTGTCTGAAACACTGAGACAGGTGGTCAGGCTGGAGCCGACCGTTCCCCGGGACTTTCAGATGTAGAAGCAGGCCAGCGAGAGGAAGAGAGCCAAGCAGGAGATTTGGTGCCGCCAGCAGGGACGGGCTGTAGAGGGTCGGCCGATCGGTCTCTATGGACTGTGCATGCTACTCAGACACAAGCCAGGGACTGATCCCCCCTGGCTGGGCTGCCTGGGTGAGGGTGTGTGATGCTGCAAGACCCAAAAACACTCAGTGACTCCAGTTTACATCACTCATGATGTGTCAAAGTGCATCAGAAGATATACTGTATAAGCCTGTTTTTTTTTCACCTGCACAATCTTAATTTCTCTTCTGTTTTATCATTTTATATGTGCAAATTAATAATTAAATAAGCATTCTAGCACTCCAGGTGCCTGTTACAGAGAAATAACTACCATATAATGAAATGTGCATTCATTCAACATGGAAGCCCATTGATAACAGTATTGTCTTATAACCGGTATTCAATTCGAAGTGGTGGAACTGGAATCCCAAGTTATAGACCCGGCACTGAGCATTTGAATTAACATTTTTCACATTACTGGTGTATCGCCATCTGTGTAAAAAGGGAGAAACTACTCATTGCATTCCCCTCACATCAGTTTAGCCCGACTGTCAGCTCGGGCCACTGGAGCCTTCATACGTGCCGTTCTCCCTTTCTACTCCTCTTTGGGAGAGCACATCACATCAAACTCCAAGCAAAGGCCTGGCAGTTTAATGTTGCTTTGCTTATTAGCAAACATACATATGTCGCAGAACAAGCCTTAAGATATGTTCTGAATCATTAAAGCTTGCCTGGTAAATTAAACATACAAATGACCCACCAAAGCTGCACTTATCTCAATAAAAAGTCAGCTTTCGCACCGCTCCCCGTCGCCCCCCGCGCTGCAAAGATGAGAAACTTCTTTGCACTCGCATCACATCACTTTGGTCTGCTCATCAGATGGAGCTACTGAAGCCTGTGTGACTCCACTGAATAACCAGAAATGTCAACAACAACTAATTAATTGGATTGGGGTACAACTCAGAAAAGGTCATACTTTCCAATGGATTGCTGAATAGCGTGGCTCAGTGACTACAGTGTGGCACCAGCACTGCCATTCCTTGTGTAGTTCAATGGGTAAGGGCATAGCTCTAATGGACTGGTGGACCCCCTAACACTGCCAGTGTTAGGGGGTCCATGCCCCTCTGGGCCACCCATATTAAAAGCTGTGCTCGCAACACTGCAAGACACTTTGGATGAAAGCATCCACCAAAGGACAGATGACATTACACCCCTTTATATATTGTTGATGTCCTGAAGAAAATGAGGATGTCCTACAGTTTTGTCTTCTGTATTTGACCGCTAATATTGTCCCACCCCATGTAAAAAGATTTCTCATTGTGGCCCGTGAATGAAGCCAGGCGAGGGAAATTGTGTTATTCAAAATGTAGCGGGAGGAAAAAAAGGGTCACTTTTCTCTCCGCTCCCGAAAAGGTGACTTTTAAAGAAATCCCACGACACTTGCAATATTCTAAGACGTTATTATCAAAATGTCCATGCAGGACTGAAGCGGGAGAAAAGAGGCTCCGACACACAGCGATCAGTCGGAGGCTTTGCCAGGTGACAGAGGCAATTTCAGAACACACACTGAAATGCAGGGGGTGATTGGCGGGCAGAGAGATAAGGGGCCTGGCTGTAATTTCCTAGCAATTTCACCTTCATTCAACACAAACAGAAAATTAATGAAAATGAAAACCACAATTCAAGATGCAGACACGAAGACGGCCAACAAGTCCGGTTTGTTTTCTCTTTGGCGGACAAGTGTCAGGACAGGATTTATGTTGTGAGAGCAAGCTGTTAAAATTCTGGCCATCTTTCACAGACATGTGCGTGTAGAGCAGTGGCTGACAGGCTTAAGTGTGACAACAGGGTTTTGAGGTTTTGTACAGTTAAAAACTACATCAAATCAAAAGCTGTCCCACAATTATTATGAAAATGACAATCCTTTACACCACTGACTGACTCAGGTAAGCAGAGACCAAGACTAACACCTATACAGCAAATACAGTGTGGATGGTTTTCACAGTGCGCTCTTTCCTCACCTCGTACTCCCTGACCACCCTCATGCCTCGACCTCCTCCGCCGTAGGCCGCTTTGAAGATGATGGGGAAGCCGTAGGTCTGGGCAAAGGCCTGCGCCTCGTTGAGACTGGAGATGGGCGAGTCTGTTCCTGGGACCACAGGTACACCTAGAGAGAGAGAGTGGGTTCACTGAGTGGATGCACATGGAGTGAGAAATATGATATTTTAAAAAGGGGCTACATATAGCAATTTATTTGGCATTTTCGACAGCTCTAAGTAAAGATAGACAGGAAAGACTGGGAGAGAGAGGGGGGCGACATGCAACAAAAGGTCCTGGGCCAAAACCCTGACCCCAATTCCTCCAGTCGTCCCCTTTCATACCTGCGTTGATAGCCAGGGAGCGAGCCTCCACCTTGTCCCCCATCTTGCGCACTGTTTCCGGGTTCGGCCCGACGAACATCACCCCTGCGTCTGTGCAGGCCTGGGCGAAGTCTGAGCGCTCGGAGAGGAAACCGTAGCCTGGGTGGATGGCATCCACATTGTTGTCCTAGAGAGGGAACGAGGGATGGACAGAGAAGGGAGGGGGGGGATGACAGAAAATAATTTATTCCATTGCATGACATTGGCTGATGTATTTTTGCACTTGCGAGAAGAACAATTGTCTACAAAAGGTCAAAACTTCAGCCTCCTTAGATGTAGATGTTAATTTATCAGTTTATAGTGTGACCAGTGACTTTCTCAAACACTTGTCTCATGTTTTAGCATGCAGTGGTCCGCCCACATCTTCTGTTCACACTTGAAGTTGGGCTTTAATGAAAATATCACCAGAATATGTGCTAAACATGTAATATTTGTCAGTGGAGCCAAGAGGAACGGATGTAACGCAGCTTGGCAACAGGAGCGCTGTTAAACACGGAGCCTCTGTGGGCCACAGTTAATGCTTGGCTCGCTATTACATTTGGGAGTGAGGGAGACGGAGAGTGATCACATACACACACACACACACACACACACACGCCTTACACACTGCAGACTGGACAGTGAACTGTGAGTTACATGTCAGACACACACACAGTAGGAACCGAGGGATAACGGTACATTTTGTTATCGTTCTATTTTAGTTACAGTCATCCTAATCATCATCTAGTCAATGGACACCAGTAGGAGACTAGCAGACAGACATACACACACACAAGAGTCTGAGAAGCATGCAATCACAGACACACACACACACACAGATAGCTGCCTAGCTTGACAGATAGAGCCATCTCTGGACCAGTACGTGCCATCTGCTCTTGGATACGAGGCGGGCTATAATTATGGGCTGTCCCGTTGTTAAGGGAGCTGTTACTGGCAGACCGGACCTGTGGAGACGCCCCCCCCCCCCCCACACACACACACATAAATTGTAGCATGTGCATGCACATAGGCAGGTACACCCACCCACCTACCACACGGACACGGTGAGACATGTAGATTAGATTCACACACAGGCTGGTTCAAACACCCGGGTGCACACGCAAACACACATACACACGCAAGAACACATGCACGCAAGCAAGATGGCAAGAACATACACTCACACAGACACACACACATACACATGTTCCTCAGCAGAAGGTATTGGGACAGAGACGGATGGCCACACAGTAATAGAGTGATACACAGTGCGAGAGAGAGGTAAACATACACAGAATGTGAAGGAGGGAGGAGAGAGATGGAGAAAGAGTGTGAGCAAAAGAGAGAGAAGATTCAGAGGAGACACACACACACACACACACACACACACACTCCCTCCTTGCTGGCATGGGGTGGCTGGGCTCCCAGATAGGCAGACGGATTGTGAGAAATGAGTTGGACGGCGAAGGCCCCCCAACTTGGCTGGCTGACCACATGCCCACGCAGAAAATTATAAACCAGGAGAGATTGATCAGAAAAATGATAATGAACAACTGGCAGCCTGTGCTGGAGAGATGGAGGGAAGATGGGAGGGAAAGGAGGTAACAGGAAATAAATCTGATTTAACACAGAGATAAGTCGTAACAGGCAGGAAAGGAGAGAAGGAAATAGGGAGTGATGAAGAAATGGAAGGAAAGGGAGGGAGGTATTCATTGACTATTTTAACATGCAATCAAATAATCATATTAATTTGTCTATTTCATTTCCCAACAGCAGGAACTCACCTAATCGTTTTAGAAAAACCGACCAACAGCAATCCAGTGGAAAATGCAATCCTTTTGGAAGTGCTGGATTATCCGATTGACAATCCGCTCATCCGATCCGACTGCAGTCATGTAAACCTTCAATCGGCCTTCTCATCAGAATTGGCGCATGCTCTTGCATATTATTCATTCACACACTACAAGTATATAGACAGTGATGTGGCACATTTGTGGGGAGAAAAGACTATGGAGCCACATATTAGGTTTACAAAGAATCTGTATTGAGGTTTCTCATCCGTATTAGCCTTGGGCCTTCATAGTTTTGGCAATTATCAGTCCCAAATGTGATTATTCCAATCACCAGCTATAAACATGTTGATTGCATGCTCCATTATGAATGTGAGCAGTTGGCACCGAATTGCTTTTTAGTCGGTTTAGACAGATAACCCTTTTCAAGCCTGCATGTAAACTTAGTCACTGAGGAAGGAGGGAGGGAGGGAGGGAAAGAAGGTGACAGGGAATGATGGAGCAAGGGAAGGAAGAGCTAAAGAGGGAGGGCAGGTGTGGAAGGGATGGATGGAGAGAAGAAGTTCCCCTTCTTTCCTCAATCCAAAGGGGAGAGAGGTAGGGAAAAGAGGGAGGAATGAAAATGATCGGATGGTTGGAGGTAAAAATGGAGGCGTTACAGCTTAGGGAAGGAAACAAGGAGGCTAGGGAAGATACAATCATCTAGCCAAAGGAAGGCAAGAAGTAAGGCAAGTAGGGAGGAGGTTAGGTAGGAATGAAGGAAGCAAGGGAGGAAGAGGTTGGCTATACCAAAAATCGGCATACCTTAACATGAATTAATCAGGTATTGCATGAAAAATTAAGAGGAGTAAGACTTTCCGACTTCAGCATAGTAGATGCGGGTACCAGCTAGCTCTGGTGAATATTAAAATTGCTCTCCTTGGTGTGCGGGTAGAGCTACAAGTCCACATGGCCTGTGATCGGTTCTTTGCCAATTCAGTCATCGGACTAACATATGCATTAAGCAGATGGGGAGGAAAGTAGATATTCATTAAGAGTTTACATATCTTCTGAGTCCACCAAAACGTCACCTACATATTCCCAGGGCTCGTAATTTAAATCTTCCTTATGGATTGTATTTGGTTGCGTCCGAACACACGGAGGGAGGCGGGTGTTGGAGATGTGTTGGTGTTCAGCTGGTCAGTGAGGTGTAACGGAGCTTATGACCTTCCAGACTGCTCAGTTTGTCTCCTCGCAACAGTTGTCCTTTCTTTGACTCCAAAGACAGGTGGTCGGTACAAAGCACCGTGGACAAAACAAGCTTATATCAGAGGCTTTATACTGAGGCGTGGAAACCGGCGAGACCGAGTCTTGCGGTGGATGATCGTTACCTTGGCTACTTTGATGATGTCAGGAATGTGCAGGTATGCAGCAACAGGCGGCAGGCCTTTCCCAATCAGGTAAGCCTCATCTGCCTTCTGCCTGTAAAGAAGAGTGCAGAAGATTTAATGTCAGAGGGATGGAAAGAGGCAAAGAAAACCAGGAATTAGCCTTAATTAAAGACAAAAACACACACACAGGTCTGGGACTAACTCTCCCCTACCACACAACAATTACAGTTTCAGGGCAGCACTTTCCAGCTCACCAACCCCCAGGCACCAGTGTTTAGTCAAATAAAGAACCCTATGATTATTCAAATGACTACCCTAATCAGCCTTTTTTAGTTTTTAGAGATGGAGGGAGGGACCGGTGGAAATAAAGGGAAGACGGAACGAGGGAGGATGGGCAGTAGCAGGTGGAACTGCATGCCTGTCAAGAGTTTTATTAGTCATCCAATGACATTTCAAAAATAAAAAGAGGAATTCTAACGTCCGGTGTGCTGGAAAAGCTTACGGTGAGGCAGGGTCAGGATGTTTGTGCATCTAAACAAAGCAATCTGATCACCTGCATGTTTGTAACGTGAATACAATTACACTTACCTTTCGCCTCTGAATACAGACTGCACAACAAAGAATTAGCCATTTCCAACCACTAGCAAGGCGAAAAATACTCCCAGTCCTCCTTAATTGCCGTTAGCAATCTCAAACGCCTCAGTATTTTGCAGTCGATATTAAACACCGGCAGCCGTTATGCTGCTTTACATAAGCCAGCGTGGTCTTATTCTACTCTAATCTGGTGGAGGTTTGTACCTGTGCATCTGTCCGGTGTCTTGCTCGGAGTAGACGGCCACGGTTCGAATCCCCAGCTCGGTACAGGCTCTGAACACACGGATGGCTATCTCACCTGCAAGAGAGGAGGAGGAAATACATGAGGTGTCATCTTCATCATATTCCAGTCAACTGTTGTCCTTTTGTCCATTTTTTGCTTTCATTTAATTTGTCCACCAGCCTCTATTTCTTCCCCTTCCTTCTTGAAAGTTGCCCTTTCTTACTTTCTGTTTTGTTGTCATTATTTGGATTTTTTTGCTATTTTTGAGCCACAGATTCACAGATTCTGTGTGTGTGGGTGTGTGTGTTTGTGTGTGGCGGATATCTAATATATGGTCAGTCTGTGCAGCATTGTGTAGGGAAGTGTTTGGCGTTCATCACTGTGGTACGTATATGGTTCTCACAGTTTTGGCAGAGACTGTGCAGTCTACTTTTTACATGCACTATACTGTATATGCGCGCACACACTGTGTATAATTTATGAACATGCTCTAGCTTTTCTCCTATCCTGTGGCGCTGCGTCTAAAACTAATCCCTCCGCTGAGAGAATAAAGTAAACCTTAAATATTTTATGCAATATATTAGATATGAAAACAAGGCAATTCCATCTGGTTTGCTCACTCTCACACCGTGCGAAACACCAGGAGACACCACTGCTCTGCCGATTTTTTTTTTTACTTTGGGAACACGGAGCGTAAAATATGAGCTTTAGACAAGCAAAACACTGCCTGTTATCTTCCTGTCACAAGCGTCAAATCCTTGTTTTTCAAACAACAAATGTGGAACAAAAAAACTTTAGTCACTGCAAACTAGCTAGATGTGTTGTTCTACCGTGAAGGAGAGGACAGTGTTGAAAACAGGTGAGAAGCATTAAAAAGACAGAAAAGAGAGAGAGAAATTGAGAAAAACATGAATTCAGGAGACAGAGGTCAGAGGTGGAAGAGGAAAGGAGAAAGTAAAAGAGGGCAAAGGGCAGGGAGGAGAAGATGAGACAGGCATGAAAAGACAGAAGGGAAAAACAGATGATGAAATTCAGAGAATGGGAGATATTAGTGCTTAATTTGTAAATGATGAGGTCCCGGAACAGCAAGTGGTCGGTGTTCCCGTGAGTCGGTCTGGAGTGAAAAGGTTCCGAACATATCAAGACAACAAGCGCATTGGAGGCACGGTGGTGCTCAGTGCAGCCATACAGCTTACTATAGACCTAACAGCCTAAACATTACTAAATGACCGACTATATGACCTTAGAGCTCCGACTACTGGGGAGTTATAACAATATTTGATTATTGTATAGGCTACATGATGCTCATTTTGTCCAAAACGATGGAATTTTACAAACCTGCCCTTCAAGTAGTGGACTAAAGATATACCGCGCTGTGCACAACATAAAAATGCCCGCATACTTGGCTGTGAGATATCCTAATCATACATAAACACATCAAGGATACTGCAACGGCTTCAACCATTTACCAGACAAATTCTGTCTCGAGTAGTTACGCATTAATATTCAACACAAATACTTTCATAGGATATCTATTCTGAACGTAGGAAAGAATGTCAGCGAATAATGAAATGACAGCAATAAAACGTGTCATGGTCGTGCCATGCAGCTAGAAGTCGGCCTAAAAGCAACACTCAGCTGGACCGTGCTGGTTTTGAAATGCCCACATTGATGTGGGGCTTACAGCCCTTCACTCAACCAATTATATTACCAATTATTTTTGGACACTCAACGTAACATGCCCACGTTTTTAATTGTGGGACTTACGGGTCCGCACTCCAAATAATTTCTGTTTTCATCTATCCAAATATGAATTTAGATGTTATTGTCCCAGCAGAGAACTGTAACACGTTTACAAACAAAAAAAAACATGCTTACCTTGTCTAATTTTCCAAAAATAGTCCACACAGCGGACATATGGACAGCAAATTCAACTGTCTTTTAGCCATGACGATGTTTGAAGTTTACCATAACACACTCTGCAGAGCAGCTCACTCATGTGACGTGATTACTATGCGCTTGCTGCTACTTTCTAATA
Source organism: Centroberyx affinis (assembly GCF_046629955.1). Classification (NCBI taxonomy): domain Eukaryota; kingdom Metazoa; phylum Chordata; class Actinopteri; order Beryciformes; family Berycidae; genus Centroberyx; species Centroberyx affinis. Next base: position 494,509 of record NW_027279963.1, read on the forward strand.
GGGTAATCACCTGTCTTCATATGGAAATGAGCCAATTCAGTTTTTGCAATGGAGGGGAAAAGAAGAGTCAACTACTGGGATTATTACATGACAGACAAAAAAACTAAAAAAAAAGCAAACTTTCATGCCACCAGAGGTGCCGGGTCCACGCAAATAAGTACCGGAATGCAAATTAAGCACTGGGAGATATCAAAAGAAAACACTGAATGGAATAATAAGAAAGAATAGAAAGGCGAATGAAAAAGTGAAAAGGACAAGAAAAGCAGTCAAAAGAAACTGGAGGGGGCTTGACAAAAAAAAAGCAACTGAAGTACAGAGAGAAACAGAGTTTGGCAAGTTTAACAAAGTGACAAATAAGTCGAGAGGAGAAGAGAACAGCAGCGGAGGGAAAAAAAGGGGGAAATGAAGAGAGGGATGCGAGAAGGAGAAAAGTCGCCAGGGCAAAAAGGGAGACAGTAGCGGCTGAGAAGAAAATCACATCTGACAAGTGTTGAAAGAGACAGGGAGCACAAAGGGAGAGAGAGGAGGAGGAAGGAGACAAGAGAGGGAAGAAGAGAGGAGAAAAGAAAGGAGAGGAGGAGACAAGAGAGGAGAAGAGAGGCGAACGTAGTGAGAGAGGACAGGAGCAATGGCACAGAGGAGATGTGCTTGGTGAAGTGGAATCGGGGCTGATATGATATGATGGTCTGGCCACACACACACACACACACACACACACAGTCAAGTCTACCATGGTCTGGTGCACTCTAATGTGATGAATGTGATCCAATGCAGTGTTGATATCGCGTCATGCCGATGTGAAGGAGAGAGATTGATGAGAAGCAATGCTGTGTGTGTGTGTGTGTGTGTGTGTGTGTGTGTGTGTGTGTGCGTGTGTGTGTGCGTGTGAGCGCACATGTGGCAGCGACCACAATCTATTTGAATTAAACTGATGGATTAAAGGATTCTAATAAGGCATTTAAAATGTGCACACAGGCACGCATGTAATGGGGAGTCCTTAAAAGCAACTGGAATAAAACGCATGAATACATTCACTTGCCACTCAAATCCCACACATCACCTCACAGAGTCACTCTAATTACACACTGAAGCCCTCTCTGGACAGCGCTGCCATTAGCAGTAGGAGGTCCAGTGATTATAAGTATTACCAGAGCGCATCAATGATGTTTATCCTGCGTGGAACGACCACGGTGTCGACTGCCTAGTGTTTAAAAAATACTCCAGCCTCGTCTATAATTATATTTCCATCCAGACCGCAATCGGGAGAGGAGAGGACAGTGCTACGACCATCTGAAAATAAACTTCCATGTTCGGGCGCATAAAGCTCTTTTATTGGATTTCTGTTCAAATTTATGTTTCGGCTTCACGGCCATCATCAGACTTCATTCATTCTTCATCCGGACTGCAATTTCAGTAATGTAGACCTCATTTATGGTGATTACTGGCAGTTTAGGAGACAAGAAATGAATGTTTTTCACTTCTGGTTGGTTCAAATTTGTTTTGCAGAAAATAAATGCAGCGCACTTCATTGAGATTCCAGGCGACGTAGGTAGTGCCGTGCTGATTTGATTCTAGCTTTGATAATATATTTGAATGAAGAGGTGCAGATCCACCCAACATACACTGTGTGTTTAAATATCAGCATGCAGCATAGCAAACTAAACGTTGGATAGAAATGATTAAGAAGGCTGATAGTCTGTTCTTTTTGCTCAGAAATATTTTCATGTCAAATCTTTATAACATTATAAATGAGACGGCAACAAAAAAGCCAACTTCAACTCAGTTTTCTCAGTCTTAATTGCTTCATCGATACGGTCAGTATTGTCGTCTTCATCAATGGTGAATTACTATCGGACAGGACATGGGTGAGGCCTCACCTCTGTTGGCCACCATAACTTTCTTGATTGGTCGATACTCTGCGCTCTTCGGGGCAGAGTGGGCGGAGCGAGAGAGGAGACACGCCCTCCTGACGGCCAACAGGCCGAGGCCGCCACGAACCGCACGGTACCTCAACATCCTGAGAGAGAGGGAGATAAAGAGAGAGAGAGAGAGAAACTGGTTAACATACACACAAACCATACCTCTAAACTGTGATAGAGGGAGGGAGGCAGACAGGAAGAGAGCAAGATACAGATGGAAACACATGGATCAGGGAATGTGTACGTTTGAGAGATTGTTACATACACACCAACACACAGTTAATGGATGATTCTTTGTTTTGACATGATATCTGTGTCCTAAGTGTAATCTAAGAACCAGGTCAAACTGCTATGCATGGTTCAGTTCTCTAGTAACAGCCAAGACAACCCAAAAGTCAAATCAGTGAATCATTTTTGTCAAAAGCGATTGAATCTTTGCGTCATAGTTGTGTCCAACAAAACACGTCATGTCCAAAAGCTTACATATACTGCTGCATAGTTTCTTATAACCTGCATGTATCAGGAATAGAGAAAAGCTATCAACACCACTGGAGGCTGGTGATTTAAAGTTGAGCAGGACTTTATAAGGAAGAAGTTAAACAATTGGAGAGGATCACTTTCTCTGTATTCTCAATGAACCAGCCTCCTCTGATCAAAACATGACTCTCCAATGCTAACATAACTTCGGAGTTCGGCAATGATTTATTTTTATGAGCCATCATACTCAAAATGGCTCCAAGTAAGCAATATTAGCTTTAAGAATCCCATTAAAGGAAGGTGGGAGTTGGGATGTTGTCAGAAATTCAGCTGGCCAATCAGCTGCTGCTCTGCTTACTTGTAGCCAATCAGCTGTGGGCCTGTCTAATTAAAGCCAACGAGTTTCTGGTGTGCTTGGTGTGTCTCATTCCAAACTACTAAAATAAAATGAAAGCACTAATCCTTCTTTTCCTACCTGAAGAGTGACACGAACAGAATATAAAACTATAAAAATAGAAAATATGACAACCGTTAATACTACATGAAAGGAAGACACAAGTGCAGCTCTGCCTTGTCTTAAATTTTGGGCCAGCTCATCCTCATTTAGTATAAAACAAAGTGATGTTCGATTTAAGATGGTTTAAAATCATCACACCAAAAATTATGAAACATGTTACAGTTTCCCCCATGATTCCTATTCATGTAGACTTAATTTTGCCCAAACATTTTTGTCGATGTTGATCTTTAAAAGTCAAAAAAGACCTAGTGAAAGCCAGGGTGATAGACTGGCACAGACTTTGGTTCTTAACTATTAGCATTGCAATGGATGAATGGTTAGATGTCAAAGGCTGAACAACTTGCTACTCCACAAAGTCTCAAATTCACCGTCTGTGGAGCAGCTGCAGGTTTTGTTTCCTCAATGACTTTAGTTTCACTTGGTTCTTAAGCGACATTCAAGCCAAAGAACCATCCAACTATCACGTGAAAAAGAAAATTCTCCTTCCATAAACACATACACACGCAGACACACAAACAAACTAACACATACAAACAAACCATCATTTACGCCTGCTGTGCCCCCAAACACCAACATCATGGATTGATGGTTGCATTTCCACTCACTAACCCCCTGAGCGCAGACATTTACTCACATAAAGCACCCCATTACCACACACACACAAACGTTACGCACAGCCACACGTGAGTGCCACATGGCACCAGTACACAAAGACACACACACACATATAAACACATACACACAGTAAACCTCTCCAGCACCTCATCGACTACATGGTAAGTACCTCATTCACCCTGGGAGTCTGGCAGCTTTACAGATGGGAGTGTTTGGTGGTGAGCATAAGGAACCAGAAGCTTCTTCTATTCCCCAAATAGGAAGTGACACCTGACTGACAGTCCTCTGCTGCCACTCTGTGGTCAAACACCAGTAATGCAGTCAATAGAGACTCAAACTAAGGAGGAGTAGAACAGGATGTGCCACTCTTTGGGACTCCCTGGATTTGCAAATAATGGACTGCACAGACTGGAATAGACCGAACCAGATCAAGACAGTCTCAGTGTCTCAAACAGAGTAGTAGAGGATTCACTATATATAACTGACACAGGTGGCTTATTCCACACTTCAGCACTCCTTGAGAATACAATGGCAATGGGCATATCCCAACATGTCATTAAATGGACACTTTTATCCCAAAGAGCCTTACGGTACAGTGTGCATAAATCTTCAGCATGGGTGGCCCCAGTGGGAATTGAACCCAACCCTCTCCTCAAAACTGAAACCTCTCTGACTATAATACCATTCAACTTGTCACGGTAACATGACCTAGACAGGAGAACCCCTCCCTGTCTTTGGGCCAAGAGGAAGCCTCATTATGCAAAATCACTTCCTCTTTGCTGCCGTTAGTTGCCGGGTTTCCCTTAACTGAGACATTACCGCATGATACATCTCCTTGCTAAATATAGATTCAACGATAACGTACTGTAAGGAACTTCAACACAATTATATCAGTGTTTGATAAAACTGTACCTGACCTTCATGAAGGCATACAAAGCTAGACTGGACTAGTCCGCTCTGGTGACTACAGCTCATTTTACCTGTTGTGTGTGCGGTGGGTTGTCTACGTTAAAAAGGGGAACACAACATCATTTAAGAATTCCTAGATGTTAATTCCTACGCCATGGGACATCCTAATCAGTTTTTGTGAAAATGAAACAACTCTCATTCAAAGGCAGAAAAAAGAAGAACTAAGACTCCAACATGTGATAACATCTTGAATTAAGCCTGGAGCTCTGTGCACTGGGAAAGAAGATAAAGGGGGGATGTTATCTGACATTACTAGTTACAATTTCTGGTCAGAACTGATAACACAAACATATAATACATATATACATAAACTCATACAAACTCAAAAATGACTTTCTCAGGCTCTACAAAAATCAGTCTCCCATTCATTATCTACTGAGCAGTTCAGAAGTGACTGGCAACTAGGCTATCTCATTCACTTCAAACAAATTACATCACATGGGGATTATCGGTAGGGTAAATTTGAACGTGTAGAGTTCAAAAGAATGTGGAAAGACTGCTGAGGGACTGGATAACCCAGATTACATGGCATAACGCAAACATGAAAAATAGGGGAAAGGTCATTTTGTAACTGGAAAATCCTTTCTCATTCTTTCTTTTTCATTACGGACTTGGTAAATGATTGGGGCGAATGAAGAATTATGTATGAATGAGTCAAGAGTCAGTGAATGAATGGTGCTACACTGTCAGAAGACTGCATGCAGTGTACTCTCGGCTTGAAACTGTATCTCTACACAAAGGAATCAGCTTCACACTATAGAGCAGATACAGTTTCACAAGGCCTGAAACTGATAGGGAGAGAACAGTGGAGCAGAAGAGAATGGGACACATGCAGGCAGACTGGCAAAAACAGGTCAAATATTGTTTGCGTCCTGCATTAACCTCAAATCTCCAATTTTGTCTAATTACTAAACGACATTGTCTCCCATGTGTAGAAAATGTTTAATTCCCCTGGAACCAAGCCAAACCATTGGTAATTCACTGTAAAAATGTCCAAAATACATGGGAGTCAACTGGAGAGTTGACATTTTGGAAACAGGATTAACAATAAAAATTAGATACGTGGTTTCAAAAGGCCACAGTTTGCGTGGATTAAGTTAAGTACCTTAAACACGTGGTGGAGAAATAATAGGCAGCAACAGCCAGCAGCCAAATGCTGGTAAATTTTGGTTATGGCTGCTAAGTTTGCCTACTGTAGTAGATGTGGCCTTGGTCTCTCAAAACTCAGAAATCCTGTCACTACAGTATGACCAGTAGATGAAAAAATGTATTTCCTAACAGGAACGCTGATGTGAGACCAGTGTACAGTGAGGTTTCAGTGATCTCATCAGAGCCTGTATGCCAGGCCGTCACTGTAAATAAGAATTGATTCTTGGATGGAAATCCACCGAAAAAACAGAAATCACATTATTCCTATCAAGCTTGACAGTTCAATCAGTAGTTGGAGATAGGAACATTTCTCTCCCCAAGCCAGAAACCAGACAAACAAGACTCTAATCTGTGATGTCGTCAAATGATAGAGGAGCTCCTACGACAGCGACTGGACTCGGTCAAAGTTTGTCTCAATATTTACGTCTAGATGAGCTATATATTGCAATGGTGCTGTCACCTCCTAACTAGAAAATGTACCCTGAACTCCAGGAAATTACCAGAAATTATCCTATGTACTGTAACGGTTACCTTTTCCATCTTTTCCTATACATTCCCTATGGTGTTATAAATTAGTGTGACATTACAAATTAACGTGTGGGACAAACTTCTCTCTTATAAGCTTAGAGAAACAAACCAACAAACCACACACAGCAGGTGAATAACCACTGGATATTAAAGTGGGAAAAAGTCTCAATTTCTTTTTCTAACTTATCACTCTCTCCACCTCATTCATCTCTATATGCACCCATCTCGCCCCCCTTCTCTGTCTTTCATTATCTCCTCTTTTATTCCTACCTTTCTTTCTTTCCTAAGTTTTGTTCAACAATTCAAACAATTCAACAGTTGACATAGTAGATTAATACCCTCTTCATTCCTTTCTCCTCTCCAAGTCCTGCCTTTGCCAGCAGTGTCACTCACATTGCCAAAATGCAGTGAGGCAAACTCAAGGATACCTCATGGTATGTAAGGAATGTCAGATGTTAGGGACAGTTTGTGTAGCAGTACTGCTTGAGGGCAATTTTGGTTTTGGCTCAAGCACACTGTCATGTTGCTGGTTTGGCTCCAGGTTGGGTTCTTGTGAATGCTGCAGTGATCAAACTGTTCTTTGTTGATCATGATGAAAATGGTAATTCTAATGTGGAATATACTTGGTTATGTAAAAAATCATGAGTTTCCCATTGTCCAGCACAGGATAGGAAATTACCACTAGCCAAAACATGCTCAATTGTGACTGTTTGTCATGTGGGGACTCACAAGACGAACCCTTGGACCATTTTGGGTCCCGACTCATAGTTTAACAAACACTGATGGCCTACAGAGTTTGGAATGAAGAAACAGTGTGTCTGCAGGACGGTGAATTAAGGCTGGGATACACCAGGCAACCTTTATGTACAACATGACAGGACAACATAAATCCCACCAAGATTTGAAATGAGACATAGGGGAAAAATATCCTGTCTGGGCAACAAGCCATGTCTGACAGTTCTGACACATTTTTTGTTGCCGACTCATGCACAGTGTAATATGGAGAGGAAGATGATGCAACACAACAGACTGCCAGCTTTTGATTATGGATTTTTAAACCATGTTCAAACAATGACAGCAACACAAAAGACCAATTTTAGCTCTCTGTCAGTTCTTAGGTGTAAACAAACTTTAGCTCACTGTCCCAAATCTTAGTTTAAAACAAGACCAACTTCAGCTCACACTTGAAGAAGTTTACTTCACTGTCCAAACAGTTCGGCTTTTGACTGCACATGATTCTGATCAGTTGCTGGAGGTATGATAACACAACAGAATGATATATTTCTTTAAAAGTGAGAATACTCTAAAATGTAACTTGCATTCCAAGCAGCTGCAATTCATACCAAGAGGGAATCATAACATATATCATGATACACACAGGCAATTATTCATAATATAATTAAAATAATTCAAATACAGAATGCAGAAGGCATGGCATGTCATCACTCTATACTAAAAGATAGTAGTGATAGTAGTTACTAACTGTCATCAATATCCAGTATTGATTATTGGTTTAGAATGACTGCAACACTACTGGACAGCCGCAGTTTATCATGCAGTGCTGATACAATTAGATGGCACTCAGTAGAACGCATTATCTCCACCGATGCTATGCAACTGTCCATATATGCCAGTTCCACATGTCGGATTTTCACCAAAAGTTAATAATTTCTTCCATGCCACATTACCAACTTGTTTCACATCAGGAGATGCAACATTTTCATGACTGGACCTGAAATGGGACATGAGATCTGCCTGTTAAATTCTAGTCACTTTTAAGCATTTTAGCTGATTATCACAACACCACATGGCCAATCAGCACTTTATTTGTTCAGTTTCCATTACAGCTGCTGGACCAAGTTTGGGAGAAATTATCAGGGCGGTTATGTCTAAACTGGAAATGAGCTCTCCAGTGCCCCCACGTTGTTGGATCTTGGCCTCTTCTTATGTCTCCTAATAGGCCACAAGACCGAAAGGGTCCAATTACAGCGGGTTCAATGTTTACAAACATAGCAATGCGTGTGAAATATTTACTGATATCACTTAAATCACTTTGATCAAATTCTACCTGGTAGAAATAACACTATTATTATATATTAGTGAATTATAATGGACAAACAGGGGAGGGATGTAGCAATACCAAGACTGGTATGGGATATAAAATGCAAGACCAAGTGTGCCGTGTCATAAATTAAAGTAACTTAAATTTTCGTTTTGTTTTGTTTTTTACACATAGGATGTTAGTAATCTCTGATGAGAAAAATGGATCACATAATTTTTGTCCAATGACCACTAAGTCTACACCAGTAGTTTCCAGGGTTTTGCAGCTCCCACACATTGAGGTCAGAATATTCATGTGACTCCAGCATTTAAAAATGCATGAAATCACATTGTACTGATTACACAATACGAGTACATAAACAATCTTTCATTCTTCAGGGAGGTAGAGACCAAGCACGTCTTGTGAGCTTGTCAATAACAACTTTCTTTTCTTTCTTTTTATGTAGTCATTTTTCATGCGATTATTAATACGGTCAGCGTCATTTTTGTATGATAAGGAATATTTCTAGGCTCTTTTTTCATATCCGGGGACCTAAGCCCTTCCACAAGTTTGGGAAAGCTTGATTTATACTATTCTGTAATAGCACTGGATCAGATTAGTACTCTGTGTGGCTGATTGTTAGTTAAGTACTTAGAATAAGTAGTGAATGAGTTGTCTTGCATTCCTAGCACTGAGGGAAAACAAATGTTATTTCTGTGATGCATATGAACATAAAAGTTTCTAAAAGCACATGTATCTGATATGTAAAAGCTAGAGAAGCTTGTTAAAAGTATCTCTTCTTCCCAACAAAGTGCCTCAACAGGTCCCTCCTGTCTGATAGGAATATGACCTTTGTGTTTCACTGAATCTGCCTGGAGTGTAAAACGAGAGGGGGGGGTGGATACTTTGAGGCGAGGCAACTGCTCCCCTTGATTCAGATATGATCAATCATCTGCAAAAAAAACAACTAAGTCCACTTCAAACCAGTCCATTCAACCAGTAATTCACCTCAGGCTCACAAGAAATACTCAGAGCCATCCATCTAGAAAGATTTATACTGTTTAAATCAGTGGGGGCCGCCATTGTTCAGAGTGCTTCCCAGGTAACAAATACAACTTCAGCCTGGGAGCAGAGACCTGGCAGAAGCTATTTGGCAATAACATTTAGTCCCAGAGGGCTGAATCTGGAGGGTTGAATCTGGCTTAAAACAAGTTGCAGACCCTTCAGTATTGCAACCTTTTAGGTTATGAACCTTTGTTTCCTCTGTGTGACATCGAGAAACGTCACAGTTCAGCTTTAAAAGCCATTTGACTGTTTCTGAACAATTTGTAATTTAAAACCATAAGCCCCAACGCACACTACCTGACCCTCTTCATTAAAAGGCACAGCACTGTGAAACTATTAAATGAAGCTTCATTATACAGTCTTTTTCCCCTCAAACTTGAATCCTAAAATCAGTTTCAAAACGGCTGTAACAGAACAAGAAAAGCTAGGGCACTGTGTTGAATTATAGCTTTAGAAAGACAACAGGAATATATAGTTTGATGCCAAATGCACTCAATGGCCCCCCCTCTCTCTCTCTCTCTCTCTCTCTGTCCTGTCTCTATGCCTCTGTCTGTCTCTCACACACACACAGACAAACACACAAGCATAAGCACAGGTGCCCTTATAATAAAAGGGAGGTTCCCAAATAACCAGAATTGTGCCCAGCATGCACTGCATGTCTCTCTGAGAACATTGTGAAATCATGTCAAACATCTACTGTCGTATCACGAGCTGATAAACAAATGCATGCGCACACACACACGCACAAGCCTGCAGTAGACACTCTGTCCACTAAAAAAGGTCTAAGGTTGTACCCTACTGAGAATGGCATGTGCGTTTATGTGTGTGTGTGTGTGTGTGTGTGTGTGTGTGTGTGTGTGTGTGTGTGTGTGTGTGTGTATGTGGTGTTAAAAGAACAGAGGTGATTTCTAGTTCATCCATTAACTTCTTAGAGATCAAAGTTCAGTTCTGTTTTGATGTGCAGACCTAGCAACATTATTAACACACACATCTGGTATAAACTTTGTCCTAGTTGGCTAATTAAACTAACAAAAAGCAAATTCATACTCATGTATCTGCCAGCATTTACAAAGCAAAAGAGAATCTGACTGAATCTGACATCCATTACAGCAGAGATTTGATCGTTCATAGCTTTCTACAAGGAAAAGCCCTGTGTGATTTCCCCACAATAAGACAAACCTGAGATTCAATCTGTTACTAAGGGTGTCAATCAGTTCCTTTGTGATCTTACCGCATGTTATGGCAACAGCACACACTTACTGAAGGTCAGCCAGGGAGATAAACTTCAAGACAAAAAAAAAAAAAAAAAGAGTTCAAATTCTTGGCCACTTCCTTATAGTCATTTTATATTATATAAGACATATTTGTCTCCTAGGCCTTCCACTATCATTTTCATCTTGTCACCTGGCATATTTGACATTCCTTGCTGGAGTTCACACTATTAAAACTTAAGCTTTTGATGCAAGTTATATTTTTCATGTGAGGTCAGACACACAAGAATCCTATTGCATTAAAGCACTCCATGCGGAAGGCTGTCAAAATTCACCTGAAAACAGTTCACCAGCTACAATCACTTGTCTCAACATGTACCATGACTTCAGGCCTCAACATGTAAAGCACGGACACACACACACACACACACACACACACACACACACACACACACACACACACACACACACACACACACACACACACACACACACACACACACACACACACACACACACACACACACACACACACACACACACACACAAATAGGGTAGGTACACTGGTTGCTTAATTGCTTAATGTCCAAACACTGGAGATAACTGAGGTTGCTACCAATGCAAATAACTTGTGGAAGCCAAAGAGCTAGACGGAGAGAGAGAGAGAAAGAGAGAGAGAGAGAGAGAGAGAGGATGAGCGAGCGAGCGATCAATAATGGAAAACGTGTGTGCATTCATCCACACTCCCTTCCTCCCTCATTTCACCTCAGCAGTTTGTCTCTTCCTCTCCTCCCTCCTTACCTGCCCCTGTCTGCTCTCAGGTGTTTGTGCATCAACCTGACAGGTAGAGAGGATGACTGTGTGTGTGTGTGTGTGCGTGTGTGTGTGTGTGCATGCGTGTGTTTTACATTGTTGGGACATTGGCTGCCTTTTGCACGCTCACAAGTAAATAGAGCGGTCTTCAAACAGGAATCATATGCCATTTTTCTTGCTGCTTTTACAGTAACTCTTCCATTAAAGCTCCTTAATCCAATTGTAAACAGATGGAGGGCTCACACCAGGAACCTAGACCAATGCTTTTTCAAAACTCTGGGATTGAAGATTAAAATGTGTCCTCATATCATCCTGTTAAGGTTGCTATCCAAAACTACTTGTTATGTTGTCAAAGCCTTTCCAATTCCCTGCAATGTATCATAGGCTGAATAAAATACTATAGGTCAGACTCAGTAGCCAAAAGAACTGATTAAATTCCTTGCACAACAACCTGCAGGAGTAAGGTTTAGGTGGCAAGAAAAAAATATTTTTCAGTAAAAGGTTCAAGATTCACTATGCTAGAGAATTAAGGGACAGCTAAAGATGAGTTTTAAAAATGTCCCAGTTATCTTCACCACCACATGCTCCCAGCAGCTATAAGGTTAATGAGGCTGGCTGCTTGTATGTGTAGACACCAGACAGACAAAACAGATAGTGATTGGACTAAAAAGTGGGCGGTGGTAGCCTAAAGGTTAGAGAATTGAGTTTGTGGCCAGGAGGTCAACGGTTCAAATCCACAGGCTGTCTGGGAAATTCTGCACAGCGGAAGTGAACGAAAAACTCTCTCCCCTCCTTCAACAACCCTCATGGACCCAGTGTCAGAGTCCATGAGCAAGACACTAAAGGGCTCAGTGACCAGCAACACAAGACAGCAACCCTCTCTCTTTTTATGTCAATTCAAACAGACAAACAGATTCAAGCAGACTTAACACTAATCCTGACAAAAATTGGTTAATACCACAACTGGCCCAGTTTTAGATGTCTGTGCTATTACAAAGATGTTCACTACATTTTGAATTCACTCTGAATTAGAATAAGATTTGCCCTAGCTGACAGTTACTGTTCCCCAGGGGAAATTTGTGAAGATTTACACCAAAAGATTTTCCCTGACGTCTTACAATTCTAATCCTGAGGTCAAATGAATCCAAACCAGTCTTAGTAATCACTTGAACATACCAACGGCAACTGAACATAAGTTGTATTAGTAAGTGGTACCTTGAGAGAATTGTTAGAACCATATAGCCTAAAACTGTTGCCTTTTGCTCTTGACTTTCACTGTCACACAGTGTCAGGCCCTTTACCAGCTGTGTCAACAAGATGCTCCAGCCTCCTGCTGCTACAGACTGACCCTGTAGTACTATGATATAAGATATGGAGGAAAAACACAACAAGATTTCTTAAATAAATCTTGAAGTACGCTTTACTCTATTAGACCTTCTGTCACATTTGATTGGGCTAGAGAATGGTTTGATAAAGGCCATGATTATTTGCCTTGTTAGATGGAGGTGTGGGACTCCAGCTTTCTGGACTCATAATCAACATCTCTCTTTTCAAGAGCTCCCTTTTCAAAATAAAAGTCTTAACATTTTGTGTCTGACAGTAAAACAGCAACAGCAGTTGCAGAACAAAGTCCCAAAGCGAGAACACTCTCTACAACAGAGCTGGAGCCTGTCTGAGAGGGATGACCAAAAATATATATTTTAGATTACAACAGAGAATGCAATGCCCTCTAACACCCCATCCATAGAAATGAGCCTGTAAAGTAGGCTACATTCTTTCAAACTGTACATGAAAAGGGAAGGCCTGGCAGACAAGCAGCCATTGTAGAAGTCCCACTTTTTTACTACCTACATGCTCTGGCTTCATCCCCAATAGGAATTGTTTGGGGGGGGAAGTTTTGCTCTCTTTATTAACACAAATAACAAGGAATGGTCTCACATCTAGTTGGTTACAGACACTAGATCGCTATATTACAATCTACTGACTTGGTTCTACTATTATAAGTTTAAGAGAGAATTATCTGCAGTGCTAATGCAGCTTAAATGCATGAAATGGGACTTGTGCAATGGAAAGACCCTATAACCCCTCTGCAGGTGAGGGGCGACTAAAAGCTTAACATGGTCCTATTATTCAACGTAGCATGATGGCTCCTCTACATCCTGAGGAAGCAGGTAGCTCTCAGACACTCTTGATGCTAATCATAAATGCAATGTTGCCAGTATGGGGAGTTGTACGACTATATTGTATCCTAGCTAATTACTTCTAACATGAACTGTGAATGCTAATCCCAGATGCTAAGCTACTAGCATGTGTGTGATTGTACTAATACTACTACACCAAGGCTATTATGAGTCATAACTGCCATATCATGAGACAGTGCTTCCTTAACAAAAGGTCGGGACCCAAAATGGCTGACAGCCTTGATTGTGAAGGGTCCCAGCATGATAAGAGTACTACTGTATTTTAATGAGCTGGGTCTAAGGACAACAATAAATGTACAACATTTTGTGGTCTGGTCAGACCAGATTTAAGAAACTCCAGTCTATGCTAATCACAAATGCTGTAGGAATCAAACTGTAAGGCCAGGTTGGTGCCAGTGTATTCTAAAACCAACAAGTACACTCTTTGTGTCATTTTCAAATTTCAATACATCCGTTTGTCTATTTTGGGACAACACATTTTGTCAAAACAACCTATGTTAATGGTAACACATACTGATACATCATGTTGTTATTACAAATATGTTTGCTTTGAAAAGTAATACAAATGTGCGTTGTCCCAAACTACACAGAGATGTGTTAAATGAGACATCTGTTGTTTTTTTGGAGTGTAGACAGAAGTCTCATTAATTCCAGGCAAAACTGATAGTGTGGCACATGTTGAGTCTCATTTTATACCAGTTCTTTCTGCACACGTCTTCCCCTACAACCGTGACACATTTCATTTATACAGAAAACATGCAGGTTGTTTCAGAAATTTCCTAAAAAGCAGTCTATATGGGTATGTTAATAATAATGGGAATGACAAGGACTACAAATTATAAACCTTGACACTGTGCATATCCATCCTTCGACCATCTCACTGGGACTACCTACATCCAGCCAGTTATTAGCTCGACTTCAGTGTCAGGAAATAAGGTTGCTAACTACTGATGCCAACTCCAGAACTACTGCTTACAATTACAGGACTGGGTATAATTTCTAATTTTGCAGAGGTAAA
>NW_027279964.1:0-89883 GCF_046629955.1 Centroberyx affinis
CCCACACACACACACACACACACACACACACACACACACACACACACACACACACACCATCCATCAGACTCACACCTCCTCACAGATATTTATGCAAGAGTCAGATGGACCAAGATGGCCAACGGTAAGAGGCCCGGGGTTTCCAAGCAACCGAGCTGAAAGCAGGAAGAGAGGGAGGTAATGTGATCATGCAGGGAACACTGACTCTGCTGCCACTGTTTGCTTATCTGCTCCACTCTGCTCCTCTTGACTGGACCTGCGGGATCCAGAGAGACATGCAGATGAGGCTTGTGCTCCTTGAAATGTGATTTTAAATGCTGTCCATTACTTCTCGCTCCTGCTGGGGGTGATGAGATTATCTGCCAGCTGAGGATGTATGATAATGGTGGTGTTACCGGGATCATAATAAGGCCGTTACACCTGGGTCTTACACGTCTTTCATGGATGCCACTCTCCCATTCTGTTCCCTATAGAGGAATATAGGGTAAAACTGCTGCACTTGAAGGCAAAATTAACACCTGTTTGGGCCAGTTTTATCATGAATAACATGTTCAAAAATCCAAATCATTGCCTTAAAATTGAATATGTCTATGTGAGCAGACTGGTCAACAACTGGTGATATTTCAGGTTTATCAAACATCATTAATCTTTCAAAATATCTGCAAGTTTCTGTTTCCCCCTATGTTGTTTTCTTCTCTGTCTAGGCCTACAAGAACTCTATTTGTTCCTTAAAATACTGCCGAGGCAATATGTACCTGCTTTAAAAAAGATTGATCATTTGGGTCTCTGCACATCATGTTGTGCCTGGAGACCTTCGTGCGTCAAGTGCTCTGGCTAATAATTGATAGATTTGGAAAGAGCGGCGTGTGGCGGGGCGCAGCTGGGTGGCTGCACTCCACGGGACACTGGTTTGTCACTGCAAGCCTCCAAGCATGGTGAAGTGAAGATCAAATTCATAATCAACAAAACGGGCCGATTTAAACTGGATTGTTTGGAGATGATCGGATAGGTAACAGCAGGCACAATGCGTGGCTTACTCGCCCTCTTGACATTTCTCGTCTTTTCCTCCGCGGCCGCAAAACCTTACGCCGGTTTGAAAACCTGGGGCCGGTTCAGCAAACTCCCCTACCCGGGAGATAAGGCTTTCCTCTACGACACTTTCCCCGAGGACTTCATGTGGGCGGTGGGCACGGCGGCGTACCAAGTGGAGGGCGCGTTTGAGAAGGACGGCAAGGGGCTCTCCGTGTGGGACACTTTTACGCGCGGCGGGAACCGGATGGCCACCGGGGACGTGGGCAGCGACAGCTACCACAACATCCACGCCGACATCCGAGCCATCAAGCAGCTCGGGGTCAGCCACTACCGCTTCTCCCTGTCCTGGGCGAGGATATTTCCCAACGGCACCCGGGGCAGCTACAACGAAATCGGCACCAACTACTACCGGACGCTCATCAAGAGGCTGAAGGGGATCCGCGTGCAGCCCGTGGTGACGCTCTACCACTGGGACCTGCCCGACCACCTGCAGCAAAGCCTGGGCGGCTGGAGCAACCCCGAGCTGGTGGGGCTTTTCAGAGACTACGCCGACTTCTGTTTCCAGACTTTCGGCGATGATGTGAAGTACTGGATCACGATAGATAATCCGTTCGTGGTGGCGTGGCACGGGTACGGGACGGGAGTGGTCGCACCCGGGATAAAGAACGACCCGGACCTCCCGTTCCGGGTTGGACACAATCTCCTCAAGGTGAGTGGCAGGTAGTGATTTGATGCCAAATGTTTTGGGGTTTTTTTGGTCATCTCAGAAATGTTTGCACACTTGCATTGTGTGATCATGAATTTGACTGAATAGACTTTGAATGCATCTTTTTAATCCTCATCTTTCTTAGTCCCACCCTTTAACTTTCTTTCTCTCTTCATTTTATTTCTCCATCCCTCCTCACCACCTTTTTTCTACTCCTTCCCTTGTGCTTGTATTTCCCTAGTTTTATTGCGTGTGAGATTGCTTACCTTACTGATTTTATTGTATTCCATGTACATTTTATTGCTGTTTTAGTCACTTTTTAATTCTTGATATGTTATCTCTATGTGTAGTGTATTGAGACTTTAAATACACTTGAATTTGAACACCAATGTCCTTCTCTCAACAATTTCACCTCTTAATGCATCTCTCTCTCTCTCTCCCTCTCTCTGTCTCTCTCTCTCTCTCTCTCTCCCTCTCTCTGTCTCTCTCTCTCTCTCTCTCTCTCTCTCTCTCTCCTCCATCCTCTCCACCTCCTCCAGGCTCACGCAGCCGCCTGGCATCTTTACGACCGCCACTATCGTCCCCGGCAACAGGGCAAGCTGTCCATGGCGCTGGCCTCTCACTGGATCAAGCCCAGCCGCACCCGGCGGGAAAGCCTGAGGGACTGCCAGTGTTCCCTGGACCACGTCCTGGGCTGGTTCGCCCGGCCGCTCTTCACCGACGGGGACTACCCTCCCTGCATGAAGGAGAGGCTAGGCTCCCGGCTGCCCTCCTTCACCCAGGAGGAGAGGGAGCAGGTGAGGGGAACGGCCGACTTCTTCGCTCTCTCTCACGGAGCGGCGCTCAGCTTCCAGCTCATCAACGACAGCCTGAAGTTTGGACAGCTGGAGGATCTGGATCTGAGGATGCTGCTGTTCTGGGTCAGCGCGGAGTACGACAAGCCGCCCATCTTTGTGGTGCAGAGCGGTTGGTAGGTCAAGTGAAACTTTATTATTCAAAAAAAGGGAAATTCAGGTTTAGTGTTTGCTTGTTGTTGTTGTGATGATTTCTGTGCTCTTTTGTACCAGGCTCTTGATGTGGAGGAGGAGGAGGTGTAAATCTGTGATGTTCTTATGTGATTTTCTCTGTTGTGCTGGTATAATTCACTGTTGCAGCCTGTTGTGAGTCATATTTTGTTGTCATTACTGCCCAACACAGGTACGTTCTCGGTAACACCAAGACTGAAGACCCTAAACATATGTACTACCTCAAGAGGTTCATTGTAGAGGCACTGAAATGTGAGTAATGGTCCAATGATAAGATGTAATTTATTGTACATCTCTGCAAGAAGGTACAATTTTCTAAGTTAGTTTAGTTTTTAAGCCACGTGAATTGCTTCCCATTTTTGATATAGACATAAACCATTTGACATGAAACTGAAATCCCAAGTCAGAGAAGGTACCTTGACCATCCTCGCCAATGAACTGAAATCTCACTCCTCTCTGCCTTCTCCATAGCCATCAGTATAGATGGTGTGAACGTGATCGGCTACACGGCCTGGTCCCTGATAGACGGCTTCGAGTGGCACAGGGAATATGGGATTCGACGAGGACTTTACTATGTTGACTTCAACACTCCTGACATGAAGAGGGAGCCAAAGACATCTGCCACCTTTTACAGGTCTGTACATGTTATGACTTGGATTAGTGATTTTGACTTTGAATAACATTAAACTATGTATTTTTACTCTCTCAATGTATTAGTTATATACAACAAGAGGCTTGGATTATTCCTACATTCTGAAAAGCTCAGTGGGTAAAGCATGGCACCGAGACGGCCAGAATTAGATGCACTAATAGTAGCCTATTGTAAGGGGCTTTGTATAAAAGCGTCCACCAAATGGCTTATGTAATGTTGCTTGACAACTTAATAGATATTTTCACCCGCTCCTCCTGAAGTGACGCTCATCTGTGATTATCCCTGCAGGAAGCTCATCCAGAGAAACGGCTTCCCTGAGCTTCCAGAGAACAGACCGGCCCAAGGGGTCTTCCCATGTGATTTCGCTTGGGGGGTATCTGCCAACTCCATACAGGTGTGTGTGTATCTGTGTGTGTGTGTGTGTGTGTGTGTGTGTGTGTGTGTGTGTGTGTGTGTGTCTGTAATATGCATGGCTGTCGGTATTGGTGTATGTGTGTGTGTGGGGACGGGGGGCATCAAATGTGCCTGTGGCAGAGGTCAATGTGTAAGACAGTGTTGAACACAACAAGAATGCTTCCTTCTAAATTAGACAAACTTGAGAAACATTAACTACGTATTAACTTTGGACCAATGAAGGTATTCATACCTAACTAATCTAAGAAAACTTACTGTACCAGCGTACCAGTGTGTTACCTCAGTGCTGTCTGGAAAACATAAAGAAAGTTGGAATTTGGTTAATTTAGGACATTTGGTTTGCGTACTCCTGGATATATCAAGCCCAACAAATCATGCATATTTAACTCTTGAGTCTATTAGACATTTTCACAACAAAATGTTCTTTTAACTTTTTTTCTTAATACTCTGATATGGGGTTGTGTGTAGAGAAACCAAAAAGTGTCTATAGTTACTCTGCTCCTTGTCCAGGTCATGATTCATGACGTTGTTTTGAACCGACAGTCCTCATGGTGAAAGTCCAGCTCAGAAACAACGATGAATCCTCCCTTAATCATAAACCACATAACCTCACGCTGCCTCTGCTTGCTAAGCTAAAACAGCACAGGGCCAGGGCTTTCCATCGATTTGCCCCATTTCGCCTTTACTCGCATCTGTGTGCATGAGGTAAACACAGCGTTTGACAGTATGTTTAGACTGGTGTGTTTCTTCTATATCTCTTCATGTTACAGGTGGAGACCACGCCCAGCCAGTTTGCCGACCCCAGTGTTTACCTCTGGAACGTCTCCAACAACGGAGAGCTAAAGAGGCTGGAGGGCTTCAGTGCACCGCCTTTACGCCGCACCACCCACTGCGCTCATTACGCCACCATCCGCCAACAGGTCTGTCTCTCTGTCTGTCATCCATTTGTCTTTTGAATGTGTCTGTGGAAAATAATTGCACTCTTCCTGTGACATTATGCCTCCTCCTTTTCCCCACCTCCATTTTTTCCCCCTACATGCCCCAATCCAGGTTTTACTATCCAGGTGTAAAATGTCTAGAGAAGTGTGGAAAAAAACATTGTTGCTCAGTCCCAATATACCTATGACTACACATGTTATGTAGTTGTAAACCCCACTGTCTTCACATACTGTACAAATTTATGTAGCCTCCATCTTTATCCTCTCCTTCCCCTGTTTCAGGTGGATGAAATCCGGCAGGTGGGGGTGAGTCACTTCCACTTCTCCCTCAACTGGTCGGCCCTGGTGCCTTCGGGTCAGGTGGCCCGTCCTAACACCACTCTGCTGGGCTACTACCGCTGCTTCACCCGGCAGCTTCTCCAGGCCAACGTCACGCCTGTGGTGACGCTCTGGCACCACACGCGCCAGCGCAGCAGCCTGCCCGCCCCGCTGGACACGCCCAACAAGTGGCTCAACAGGTCAGACGGAGCTAGGACTTGGGGATTTTGGGGGTAAAAGTCTTCTAACTCCAACTTTTTTTTGTGATACTCGATTGGTCCCAAGGAGAAATTCTCTTTTGGCCCACCCTCCACAGGGAGGTCAGAGGTCAGGAACAGCTACAGAGCAGCACCCTTGGAGCTGGTAGGGATTCAGTGTCTTGCTCAAAGACACTTCAGCGGGGCAGATGCTTGTTATTACAGAGGTTTGAACCTGGCTCCTCTGGTTAAAGGACATTCTCCCAATTCAGTACGCTACCCTGCTGGCTAATTTTTCATTTGAATTGAAATTTTACATGGTTATGAAATTCATGACCCTCGGGCCCGTGAAATCTGTTGAAAACCCACTGTAATAGTTAAAAAGAAATACATGGGAGTCAATGAGAAAATTAGCATTCTTTCCTCTCTTTTGGAGATACATGGTCTTCATCTGACAACAGCATTCTGCTAGTTCATGTTGGTTCCTGCTAGCGAAGAACATATACAGTTTTTTTTGGCATTTTCATCTTTATTTAACAGTTCAAAGTAGAGACAGGCAGGAAAGATTGGGAGAGAGCAGGGGATGACATGCAACAAAGTACGCGCCCTAGACCACCGAGACACCAGGACGCCCCATATACTTTGATGATTGCATTCGTTTCATGTGTTCCTCAGGGAGACTCTGGAGGCCTTTGCAGATTATGCCAGACTGTGCTACAGAGAGCTGGGTGCCCACGTGAAGCTGTGGATCACGCTGAACGAGCCCAACGACGAGATGGTGAGCTACCAGGAGGGCCATCAGATGCTGCGGGCGCACGCTCTGGCCTGGCACGCCTACGACCGGGAGTTCAGACACACACAGGGAGGGCAGGTCAGTGCAGCTGCAGTGTTGACACAGCTGTGAGTAAGACATGTTTTGATCAACCAGCGTACTTGGCCACTACACAGCCAATCCATATAATGTGTGTGAATAATGTTATTAATTTAGCTATGAATGTAGCCTACTTAACACAGAAACTAATTTGTTTTTAGATAATAAGAAGTGAAAACATTGCTTATTTGAAAATGTGCAACTTGCATGAGAGGATGTATATGTTTGTATATATTTTGTTTTTTATTTTGCTTTTTTTGTCTGAAGGCTTCTGCCAGCTCTAACTATGATGATATGCTTTAGTTCTGTTTTTCAAGTTTTAGGGCTGGTTTCCAAGATAAAAATAAATAATTTCCTAGAATAAAAAGTTATTTAAATTGAAAATTAAAGTTACTTTTTTGTATGTGTGCAAGAAATGGGGATTTAAAGTTCATGAGTTCATACAAGCCTGTCTGAAACATTACACTTACAGTGGTAATCTGCGGTAATCTTTTTTTTTTTTATTATTTGGAGACATCTTTCATGCTAAGTGGTCACTACTGTGATGTTTTTGCAGTGAACTTACTAGAGGTCAGTTCTCAGTCAGACAGTGTGGCCAGTGCTGTGACGTCTTTTTCCTTGATTTTCTATTGTTTGAGTTTCTGTAGGTGTTGCTCTTTGTCTGTTCAGTCACAGTGGCTATTGCTGCCAACTGGGCGAACTTCAAAAAGTGACACAGGTGAAGGACAGAAAAAATAACAATGGAATAAGTAATGAAAACAGTAGAGTCCGTACAACTGCAAATCAGCTACCGATGGTTTATTAACTGACTTTTTGGCCTCCTGGCTTTCCGCAGAAATTAATAAACCATTGGGAGCTGATTTGCAGTTGTACGAACTCTACTTTTTCATTCAAAGACCTACCTGATACTAGGTGCTTGGAACAGCAAATGTAGTAAATGTAAAAGCTTTCATGAACTGGGTATAGGTTTAACAGCCGTTGCATTATAACAATAATAATAACTTTATTTCTGTAGCAATTTTCTAAAAACAATGTGTATAAAGTGCTTTACATACAATAAAACCCCAAGAGACAGTGACAGAGGCAGTACCACAATTAAATAAAATAAAGTTGAATAAACAAGAATGAATAAATAAAAAATAGGAATAAAAGGTAATACAAGAGATAAAACAGAGATAGAACTAAAACAGATAGAATTTTACTTAAAAGTGTGTGCCTAACCACATGAATGCCCAGACAATATTTCAATATATTATATCAGTCGGCAGTAGAGAGTAGCAAAATGGCCATTCATTTATATGAAAATGTTGCAGATTATTACTTTAACTGCCATGTTTTGTGTAAATGCCTCCTGACTGATGTGAGTTTTCCCACTGGGTCTCAGGTGTCCCTGGCTCTGCACATGGACTGGGTGGAACCGGCCTTCTCATTCAGCCGCGAAGACGTGGAACCGGCTAAGAGAGTTTTAGACTTCCGCGTCGGCTGGTTTGCAGAACCAATCTTCGGCAGCGGGGACTATCCTCTGGGCATGAGGAGCTGGCTGCGTCAGCTCAACTCACTTGAGTACAAATGCTTCTTTGACTTTGATCTGTTCTCTTTCACAGGCAGTGCTACACCCCATCCCACTGTAATAGATTACATATCACACTGGAAGATATGGAGTGTGCTTTGCTGCTTACAGTCACAATGAAACGGCATTTTGAGGATCTTGGCTCTGTAATTTGATGCATTTATATATTATAATATGATATTATTGGTTGACATTTTTTATGTACACATATTGAAGTAACCACTACAGTTATGCTGTTTTCCAGGAAGTTAAAGCAATAGGCTTTTGATATAAAAACACAACAAAATACCAATTTTGTAAAGGTTTTAGTTTGTATTGTTAAATAGGTATGTTATGACATGGAAAATTACCTAACAAGGTGAAAAAGTCATTATTCATTTGAATGAATGAATGAATAAAGAAAGAGTGTTTATTTTGAACATGTAACAACAAATAAACAAATAAATAAAAAGGAACAAAATGAGAAAATCCATCAAATACAACAAAACCCCCCAAAAAATCATACAGCAGATTCTTAACCAAAAAAAAAAGTAGCCAATATTACATGTTTCATTGTGACTTTAAAACAAAAACTGTTTACTAGCCTGCACTTCCTAAATAGTATTACATTATTAAACATTAATACATATAAACATTATTCTCAGTCCGTCATTAAACCATAAAAATATGGTTATATATAAATAAATAATTGTTTCCACAGGCTGCCAGTGTTCAATGAGGAGGACAGACAGCTGGTCAAGGGGACATATGACTTCTTTGCCATTAGCCACTTCAGCACCAAGCTGGTGACTCACGCCAAGGAAGACTCGTAAGATAACACCAGTTCCCTCCAGAGTTTTAACTCCAAACTGTTCATTTCTGGTGTGGGTGCTGACACTTATCCCCTCTAATAAAGCTCATCTCCATCTGTGCAGGTACACCTATACAGCCATGCTAGAGGTCCAGCACATGATAGACACCACCTGGATCATGTCTCCCAGGCCTGTGGTGCCCTGGGGCCTGAGGAAAGCCCTCAATTGGGTGAGACACATGTGATACTCTGGAGACATGATGCAGACTGGTTTGTTTTCATATTCAAATAGAGATAGACATGGAGACACAGACTGATTCACTGCTTGTTTGGCGGGTGGGAGTGATGCGGAGTGGAGGGGGAAGAGTCATCTCGTCTATTCTCCCACAGTCTTGAGAGTTTGGGTCAACTGCTGATTAGTCATTCGAGAATCTAAATGTAGTACAGTTAACGCTTTTACCTCTATTGAGACTGACAGTAGGAAAGCTTAGAGGAACATAGTACACATACACAATCATCATTTTTTTCATTTTCACTGCAAATCCATGACTAACTTATTGGGCATAACCACACATTTTTATGTTGTCATGGTGGCGCCTGTCTGTCTGTTTGTAGACACATTCTTGTCAACACAAAAACTCAAGAATAAGACAAGATAGAAACTTCACGCTTACACAGGTTCCCCCTAGAGAGCAGATGATCTGATTAGATTTTGGAACACCTTGCTGCACACATTTACATCTAAATGAGGAAAAATGGATTTCTTGAAACTACTACAACTCCTTAATGCTTTAAGATACTGTGTTCATATCAATACCACCCATGTTACATGTTTATGTTATGTTTAATATATTGTTGTGATTATGGTGGAACATTAAGCAGGTCAAATGTTTAATTTTCATTGCAAATCCATGTCTGACTTATTTAGGCTAGATACTGCATACATTTTAGGTATTAGGCTGGCGCTCTTATCCAGAGCAACTTTCAATGAGTTAGCAGGCAAGGGTTCAGCGTTTTGCTCAAGGACACATGGCTGTACATCGATACATTGTACATTGTTTTGGGGTTTGAACCTGTGACTTTATTAGATGACTTCTAACCACTGATCCACCCTAGAACCACTTACATAGGAAGACGGTACAAACTGACACAGTACAGGGACAAGAGGACATCATAAACAACCTAAGACAAGCATCAGACCATACAAATCACTCAACTACAACAGCAGTCAAATCAAAGGATTGACCCCGACGTGATTTGAACACGCAACCTTCTGATCTGGAGTCAGACGCGCTACCGTTGCGCCACGAGGTCATTGGTACAGAAGCTGATAATAGTTAAAAAAAATTATTTTCACTTCAGTGTGGCAAACGTGGACAGTTGACAGAAAATAATATTGCTTCTTTGTTGTGTTAGGTGAAGGAGCGCTACAGTGATGTGCCTGTCTATGTGATGGCCAACGGGGTTCAGGAAGACTCGGCCCGCTTCAAAGACAGCCTGAGAGTCTACTACCTGTACAACTACATCAATGAGGCACTGAAAGGTGAGACGACACACACACACAGACAGACACACACACACACACACCTAGAACAAGCAAAAGACAATGTAGTTGAACACAGAGTGATGATACCACCACACTCATATATTGGGTAATCAGTCCTTCTGAAGTGATGCATGTTTTCCCTGTTTACTTGTCCAGAACTTTCATTACATGGCCTCTGTAGAGCTTAATTATTAGACAGGTAATCGACTCACTGACCCCTGAATGTCCAGCTGACTGAAAACACACACACACAAACACAGATATTTACACAGAGACACACACACACACACACACACTCGTGGCAGAACTAGAGCTGTGACTTTTCGAGTCAAGGTTAAGTACTGTACAGGTGCCTGTCCTTGTAAAGTTTATTAGGTTGTAACCAGTGACTGAAAATGACCTTGGCCCGGCCATGTGTTTTGAAACCTTGCACTTCTACACTATGGGCTGTGTACACATTACCATGTTATTGTAATAGAGCTGGCAGCAAGTCTCTACTCTCTCACCACTAAGTGGCATCCACAGATCACACAGAAACTTGTAATCCACTGACATATAGAAAGAGTGAAGACTCCCTGGATTACATGAGCAGATTGCTTCTCACATCTTCCGTCTTGCCTCTTCCCCTCTGTGCGTCCACCTGCCCCTCCCTTCCTCAGCGTACACTCTGGACGGTGTGAACCTGAAGGGCTACTTTGCTTACGCTCTGAGTGACCAAAGGGACCCGGGCTTTGGCTTGTA
This sequence comes from Centroberyx affinis, assembly GCF_046629955.1. Classification (NCBI taxonomy): domain Eukaryota; kingdom Metazoa; phylum Chordata; class Actinopteri; order Beryciformes; family Berycidae; genus Centroberyx; species Centroberyx affinis. Next base: position 10,801 of record NW_027279964.1, read on the forward strand.
CGGCCACGTCCAGGATGAGGTCATCATCAAGGCCTCCCTCTCCAACTATCGCAACATCATCCAGCACAACGGCTTCCCCATACAGGGAGCCGCGCCCCAGCAGTGCCCCAGCCGGCCGCAGCCCTGTCTGGGTTGCCACGTCCTGGCCAAGTGGCCTGTGGTGGGCTTCCTGACTCTGGTGGGCTCCGGGGTCCTGATCACTCTGGGCCTCATCATCTACTACACAGCCAGGAGACACAAGGAGTGTTACTGATGATGGTGATTGTAGATTTTGTGTCTTTTTATAACTGACTTTCAAGATGAAGATGTTGAGCTTCTTGCGCAGCAGTTACAGTCGAAAGTGTAAGTATTAGAACAATGAGCTAAATTGAGTTTTTGTTGACTCGTCTAATTTGTATTTCATATCAAAAGATGCAGCTAAAGAAAATATTTTGACTGTCAATGTTTAATTACAGTACTTTTGTTGCCCTTAATGTTAAATCAGGTCAGAATAATGAAAGTTTGTGCCATTTTTTTGTTTGTGCCATTGTCCAAATCGCTATCTTAACTGTTGAAGGGAGTGACTATCCAACTGACACTCTAACTTGCTCAAATTCAAAGGCAAAAACAAAACAGAATAAATTTGCTGACACTATATTTTTGCCTCTTGGTGGAATACATCTACAAATGAAATTAGATGTTTATTGTAAAATTGTCAAAATTTGTGTTACTGTCCCAATATGCTTTTGACTACATGTTAAAATATTCTAGTTGTGCCCTGAGCCAAGCTCTGTCCTCAAGTGTTTTCTTGCTCATCTGCCCTCATGAATAAATATCGACCCCCGTTTCTGTGTAGTAGGAGCAATATGGTGTACTGGAAAACTTTGTCTGCCCAAGCCTGCCAGCACTGAAAGATACAGTGATCATGTGTTGTGTACCAATGTCTAGTTAGGCTGTAAACTGTGAAACTTGTTATCTATGTATTCAGTGTTGTGTCTATTCACGGTGATAAATGTTCATGTATCAGATTTCTTCAGAGCAACAATGCACTTCTTAAATGTTGTAAACAAAGAAATTTATTGTAATGATCTGATGTAATTTTTTAGCAGGTTATATCTGTCTTGTACTTTCAATATATTTATAATACAAAGGATTACCTGCTACTGCCACTGTTAAAAGTGTTCTTTTTGGACAAGTATTTTACACCAAGTAATGCAATGGTTTTCAAGGTTTATAAACTGTGTACAGTGCTAAGATTTTAGGCATCAATCACTGACAATGATACCACAGTGCACCACTTTTTTTTTACAAATTGCAAGACTCTTTACTAAATAACTCAGTTAAGGACCTTCTACCAGGATAAATTCAACAGTGAATTGTGTTGATGTCACCACAGTGCCTTACAGAATACAGACAGGTGTTGCAATACTGTATTAAAGTTGACCTTTGCAAAAACCACTGGTACTGTAACTAATGAGGGGTGCTGAACCCCTGTCAGAAAAGTATGTGTATTTGAGTCCTTTAGAGTTCAAAACATCATGGCATCCAGGCCGTCTTCCATGAACTTCTTGTAGATGGCCATGAACTTGGCGGTGAAGGCCTCCAGGTGGTAGATGGCCTTGCTGCCCAGCTGCAGTCTGTGTTCGTAGTACGCTGCCATGTGGGCCACCTCCGTCTTCAGCTGGCCATCACAGTTATTCAGCAACTCTGTTACCAGACCCTGGGGAGGAGAGGAGGAGCACAGCCAGACAGTTAGTGCTGAAATGAATATATATTTACCTAAACACTGCTGCTTAAAAGATCCTTTCTGTTACACAGTAGGCAGTCACCAACACACATGCATACATAAATCATTAAAAACCTTTGATGGGAGACAAAGTGTAGTCAACTGTACCTTCATGATGATTTCAGGAGGGATGCAGTGAGTCAGGAGTTCATAGAGCCTGGCTCGTACCTCCAATAACCTGGGACAGAGAAAGATGGGGATTCAGCCGCACAATATTATCACAACTATGCTTAATTTTCCCTAGTTTCTTCCAAAACCAACTCCACCTCTGCTTCCCTCTCTCTGCCTGTCCTACCTCTGAGGGCTCTGCTGGCTGACAATGGCATTAGCTGTTTCTCTGAGGTACACCTCCCAGTCAGTCTCTGGCACATCTTGGTCTGCTGAGAACGGGTACCTGGAAAACAAGGTGGTTAGTATAGTCTAAACAATGAGCTACTTTTAATATTTAATATGAATCTATGTGCCACACAACCATTTGATAACCCTGTCACAGGTAACAGGTGTGCACACACTTACTGCTGCACTCTGCAGGCTTCACACATCAGAAGGGCTTTGCGGAGGTTGCGACCGGACTTCTCACAGATCTGCTTGGCTAGCTCAGCAGGGAGCTGCAGACCCTCCTTCTTACACACTGTTGACAGAACATTACAGACCTGGAAGACAAAGAAAACAAGGGGAAAATGTGGAGATGAGTATGACCGACTGTACATACCACTTTTCAGACATTCTAATATGCTGCTTTATTAAACAATATTTACTAATATTTAATTCAGAACATCATTTACTACAAACTTAACCACACTTACCTCTTCAGTGCTGGGCAGAGGAACTCGAACTGCCAGACAACGGCTCCTGATTGGCCCAATGACTTTGGAGGTGGAGTTACAGCAGAGGATGAGACGGCAGGTGGACATGTACTTCTCCATGGTTCGACGCAGAGCGTGCTGGGCGTCCTTTGTGAGGCGGTCCACCTCCGTTAGCAACACCACTGAGAGAAAGGAAGCGTGGTAATGACCATTTAAATGCCGGGGAGAGGTTTTAGGATGGCAACATTACTACAGGAGTGGGAGTCTGATGTTATGGCTTCACAGAGCCAGAGAATAGTACAATCAGGAGAGGCTGGTTTATAGAGGACAGGAAGGATCCGCCAATGTTTTTTTTTTTCTTATAAAGTATGGTTTTGGTCTTGAGTGTAATAGACTTAATAGCTACACATTAGTGGGATATACCCTTTTACCCTGCATTTTACTGAGCCTTGTCCTCTGAGTCACCACTCTTCACTAGCAAGGTTACCATAACTACCACGAAGGGATCAACAGGAAGTCCTGCTGAAACTGCTGTTCTAAAAGAGTAACACAAAAAGGCTACCATTGCACAAAAGGATGTGAGTCTTTCTCACCTTTGAACTCTCTCTGGGTGCTAGACTGGATCTGCTGAGACTGAGCCACAGTTTTAATCAGCTCCTGGATCACCACACGGTCCTGGTTTCCTGCATCACTGGAACAACACCGAACAGAGAAAATACATAAGTCAAGCAAATTTCTCCATGCATACCTGAAGCAACTGTCAAGTTGAAAGTTATAACAATTCAGAAAGACCTTTTGGTCTTCCTTATGTATCACTTACTTACCTTGGGTTGACCTCCAAGTGGTAGTTGCTGGCTATTGTGTTGATCTCAATTTTCTTCTTTGAGGGAGCCTGTACACAAAAAATGTGTATAAATAGCTGTCATACAGGCTCCGGTATTGCGGTGATATTACTGGCAACTACTAAGCTTTTATCTGAGAATTTAATTGTATGAACATGAAGCTTGAGAATAGTGGATGACTGCTAGAGAGACTAGAGATGAGTGGTGAGTTGTGTGTTTACAACTGCTATTGAAGGCAGCCTGTCATACACTGGGAGGTCTAATGACTGTGTGTTTTATTATTGCTTCTCTTACCACAATGGTCTGGTGCTCTATGCGAAGCTTCTCCACCCCAGCTCCGTACAGCTCCCTAAGCAGACACATGATGCGGGTCTTCTTCCCCGCGCCTGACGGACCATACACCAACAAGTGTGGGAAGTCGCCGCATTGAACCTGAAACAAACATACAAGCAATGGTTTTGGTTGACTGACAGACATTAGGTGAAGCGCACAACATATCAGCAGTAGCAGAAGTCCTTTTATATTCAAGTTTGTTTTGGTAAGAGTCATGAGGATGGGGTGTGCGTCCATGCCAAAGCCTAGAATAAAACAAGAGGTGATTAGACATTTACCATCAAGGCACTTAGAGTGTGGAATGACCTGCCTGAGGAAAATATTCTGCCGAAATGTATATCATATTTGAAATCATCAAATAGATTATAACTGGTTCGCCTGTTACTAACTCCAACCATTTTCTTCCACCGAAATACATTGTGAATCAATTCTAACAGATATTTTACTGGAATAAAGTGCTGCTGGTGGACTGCATGTCTACGGAATTTACCAGAAGACCCTAAAGTTTTCTACCAGGTATGTAGCTACGTTTGCCGATAAGCAAAGCAACGAGAGGACTGTGTCGTGTGGACAGTCCAAAACAACAGATTAGCTGTTGTGTATGATATGACAAGCTAGCTACACTCGTTTTAGACTTACTGACATTAACCTAACTTAATGAGCTAACGCTAAATGCTACGATGCTAACGTTAACTTGACTAATTTAGCTTAGCAAGTTTAGCAAACAGGGTAGTTTCTCTTACCAGATTTTTCAGCTGAGCTGCTTGGTCTTTATGATAGTCAAGTTTCCCGAGGGAAGTTGGTCTATATTTGTCCACCCACAAACTCATTGTGTTATGAATTTATAACTTGATATTGCCGTAGTTAATAGTAGACAGTTCTCTGTTGTTGTCTGACACCCGCAACTCCCGCGAAATAATTCACAACCCGCGCTGCTGTTTCCGTCTGAACTACAGAGAGTCTAAAGGGTCAAAAATCTGGCAAGCGAAAGTTAAATCCGTTCAAAACCCGGGGACCTGAGGTAACGTTACTGCTAAAAGTCACAGTGGCAACTCAGCATGCTTGGTTCAGTTATAAGGAACTGTTGGGTACATGGGCGATAGTGTAGTGGTAGTAAAAAGATATTGGGTAGAATACTAACTCTACAGGAAGTTGTTAAACATTAATTCCTCAAGCTTTATGAATGCTATATCATTGTTTAAACCAACTAGCCTACTTCCATAACACAATGGACAGTGCTCCAGAGATAGCATTCGTGCAGTTTGATATTGATATGCATATTAATATGGTAGTAGAGCACTATAGTAATCATGTAGGCTACAGTAGTTAGAGCATTCAACATGTGCAGTGCAATCAATATGTTGATTACAGACAGACCCTGTGGAGTCCCTGGTGGATCCTCACCTCCACTGGAGGCTGGAGCCTGACTCTCCCTCCATTCCAACAAGGATTGTCTCCGACCCAGCTCTACAGACAACTACTGCCAGGTAGCTTCCACCATAGACGACCAAGGAGAAAGTCAGTGGTCAATCTTGTTGATGCTGACCTTCCCCCTAAGGGCGCTTTAGCTCTGTTGTTATGTCCAGACTGGTATGAGTAGAGAGATGACAAAACCTGAAGATGTGCTGATCCAGGAAATGTGGTCCAGTACAGCCAGTTAAACTTTTTCCTGATTAAGAGCAAGCCCATGTAATATAGGGTTACCTGGCAAGGAGGCAGTCTGTATCCCCAACATAGGTGAGTTTATTTTGAATACTGTGTGATGCTGTATTAGACCAATAGTTTGAGAAAAAGCTCCTCACTTTCCGTAATATCATGTTTGCCAACTGCTCTGAAAGATGAAGCCACAGAGGAGGAATTTGAAATGTGCGATACTCAACTCGTGTGGTTAACTTTGAGCTTACCTAAGTAACCTTAAAGTTTGCCAAGTCCTTCTTGTACATTATGAAATTATAGCACAAGACTGCAGTTATTCTTTGCTGCTCTGGAGTTGTGGCTGGTGTTTACACTGATGACATCTACACTGAAACAGTCTGGTACCTCTAAGGAATGTGAGATACAGTGTAATCCTATGCAAGAAAACAAAGGATCACAATGTCACCGCAAGTGTCATGTCATGACATGCCATAATAATGTGGAAAGTGTCAGTGAAAATTGCTATTTTTTGGGTTGTACTGTGGTTGGACTCTGGAGACTTTCAGTTCAAATTAATTTCAGTGGCGTTATTAGAGGTCCCTTTTATTGCCGTACATCACCTTCTGATCAATATATTTGTTTATATAACAGGGTGATTTTGGGCAATGCAAATAATCTACATAACTTCAAACATAATTCATTCAGGCTCACATTCAAGATGCACTAGTGAATCATCTTTTTGCAATGCAGGAATAGATCAAAACAAATATCATGTGGTGTAGTCATTAGACATGTCATCCATCACTCACAATCATCTAAATGTTAATTCCTTGTTTTGATTACTACCAACACTCTCCACATTCTAGTGTCCCGGCATGCAGACAGAGGTAGTAGAGCTGGAAAACATTTCTCTCTAAATGTCTGTGTGTGTTTGTTGTCAAAATGAAGTTCTGCTGCCTTTCACATTTCATACCCACCTACTGTACACACTAACTAGATAACAAGGTTTACATAATTCACTGTTGAGATATTGATGATGTTTTCTTCGTGATGTACACTTTTTTGTGTGCTTTCACCAAGAGGATTTAATTTGTAAAGAGAAATAACAGTTATAATAAACCCAAGCTCTTTATTTGGGCAGTTATCTTCTTTCTCTCTTTTTATCTGATTGTTTTATTGTCTGTCTGTCTGTCTGTCTGTCTGTCTGTCTGTCTGTCTGCCTGTCAATCTCTCCTTGTGCTTCTTCTTCTCTTTCCTTGCACTGCTTTTCTTCAATCTGACCTCGTTGGCTATAGCCTACTTTTCCGCAAGAGGAATGTTACATACGGAGGAGCATGTCGCAGCAGGCTGGCGTAGCTTGTGTTGAAATATATGTTGGAGGTAAATTAATGTGCATCCATCATCAGAGCCTCAATGTAGGACAGAGTGTGATCTGGTGTGTGTGTGTGTGTGTGTGTGTGTGTGTGTGTGTGTGTGTGTGTGTGTGTATGTGTGTGTGGAGGGGGTCTCATTTGCAATCAGGAAAGTTAATCACGTTCCTTCAAGCAAGATAATAATAGATCTTGAATGTGTCACTTTGAGTCAGAGATATAATTGTATATCAGTCTCATATTGCCACGGGTGCTGATTCTGTCCGGTAATTTACTAGTGCTATCTATCTTACATGTTGGGGAAGAAGTATTGTAAAATAACATGAGCAGATAAAGCCAGAAAAGCAGATTAGCCTTTAGACTTGACTTCACCCTATTGGCTCTTAGAGAACCGTCTCCCTTGACCAGCTCCCTTTGTCTCTGTGATCTTGAGGGTCGAACAGGCCTCAACAGGCAGAACCATCTTCAAGGCTAACGTGCCGGCAGCAGGTCTTTACTCTTGACCGAAGACATTCCCTCCAAAACATGAAATTATATGTTTGCTGGTAAACTTGAGGAATTCCTCAGTCCATCGGCCGCTCGCTGCGGCCCAGAGCCGCTCTGTTGTTCAGCGAGGCTCACGGACAGAGTCGGTGTTATTATAAAAAAGAAGCATTTGAGAGAAATTGAGAGAGGATAAGGAGATGTTTAAAGCATTACCTCATATGCTGTTGAGGAATGTGCTTCTCAGGTGATAATCCCTATCCCCGAGCCATATTATATAGCAGTGAGTGAAAAGGAGGAATGGGGAGGGAGAAAGGAGCACCACAAACCCCAAGCCTTTTAATCAGTGTAGATGTGAGTGTGTATGTAGCTATTTAATTAGTTTGATCACTTTTGCAAGAATACATTCCTTGTGTCTTGCCTTGGCAAACACACACATAGATACGCACACACACACACGCACACACACACACACACACACACACACACACACACACACACACACACACACACACACACACACACACTCACACACAAACACCTGTCTGTGGAACTGTCTCTCTTGTGCTGAGGTAATGTAGGAGGGAAAAAGCATTCCTCAGCCCTTTTTCTCCTTTTCTCTCCTCCCCTTACAGCGCTTCGTATTTTTGCTGAGGTAAATTCTCCCTTTCCCCCTTGTCTGAGTCACACAGCATGTAAGCACAGAGCCGCCTTGGCTAGATCCTCTTCTTATCTGTCCTGGTGAACAAGCCACTGTGTTGGATGTAAGACGCTATCTGTTTAGGGATGACACAACTTCTGTCTGAGGACTTCTGGTATGTTCAATACTGAAATCTGTGTGTCTCTAGGTTCATCTTATGGTTCTTCAAATGCTTTATTCAAGCAACAGTAGATTCAGTCAAAGTTACAACTGTTCCAAGAGGCTAATTATTGATTATTTATTGTCATTAATGTTAAAGGTGCTACTAAGTTACTGTACAATATTATATACAGTAATACTACGTTTTATATTTTTTTTCAAAGAGAACAAATATGGCAAATTAAAAATTATAGAATTTATTCACATACCTGTTGACAAATGGCCTGCATGTACAGTTGAGACAAATTACAAATCTCATGGGATAGGATTTATATGTTATACATGTAGTCTATATTTTACAAAACTACAATTTTGTCCACATTTTTAGACACATCATGTATCATTTGAATGACAAGAAAAACATGTCAGGCAAGGAAAGGGTGTGTTGGCTGCAGCCAAAAATATCTGCCAGGAAAAAACAATGTCTTTGAGCAAAATGTATTTGTCAAGAAAACTGCAAGCTTCTGCAGCAGGCTGTGGGATTTTTATTGAAGACAAACTTTGTTGACTTTAGCCTGGGCCAAAGTCAACTTTTTTATTGTATGATTGTTTTGGCCCAAAATATCCCATTAAAGTCTTATCTGATGCTATTATAACAGTATTTATCAAACTAGTAGAAAAGCTATTTTTGATAAACCATAGTAAAGTCACTTCACCACATGTTTCGCATCACAAATGTGAATTTTTTGTTTAATATAAAATTTATATACTTACCTAAATATTGAACTGAACATATAGCAGCTTTTGTTTATTTTAAACTTTGATTATTGAACCTTTTAAACATTTCTTAAACTTTTTTTGTAAATGGAACATTGGATATTCATCATATAGCCTACTGTCCAAAAAAGTTGATAATTAAGGTGATCCTGGTAGTATAATATATGGTAATACAGTATTTTGGGAGTGATGCCAGTAGAGCTAGAGTTCCTACTGTGTACACTGTGAAACCAGCGTACCGGGCCAGCCCTAGTTGCCAGCAGGCCTATATGTTTAGAGAGGGAAATGATTGAATGTCCATCATGTACAGATAAGCCTATAAGCACCAGCGTCTTCCTTCTTGATCATGCGCTCAGGTCCAGACTTGACTCCCAACAGATACATAAATCTATAGAGACAGATGGCAAATTATACAGCCATATATTCTTGTGCACACGTGTCAGCATGAATAAATCTGCCCACATTTATATTTCTCTCTCTCTCTCTCTCTCTCTCTCTCTCTCACTCTCTCTCTCTCTCTCAGGTGTCACACATTCTAGCTGCATTAGCTGAACTGACAAGTCAGTAAATGTTGAACTAAACAATCACCAGGCTCTGTTTAAGCGAACCCACCCTATCTATGCCACACATTAAAAGAATCAACAGCTGAGGACCAGTCCCATAGTGATGCATGAAGGCCCGGTAGCCGCTTTGCCCGTGCAGCAGCATCCTCACAGACACATTCGTCCCCAGGCTGTGGGTGTGCCTTTGGGTGACCTGCAGGGTCAAGTTCCCCCTATGATTCAAGGCTCTGACGCCCCACGGAGAGCCATGTCTGAACCTGTTCCTCTGCGGCGTTGTGCACCGGATCCCGTGGCTAGTCAGGCTCAAAGATGGACGGGGAAGGACCAGGGTGAGCTGCAGACGGATGATAGCTCCCCCTGTGTCTCTGCTGAGCTAGACTCAAAGGAGAAGGGACACTGTGGATCCACCCAGAGTTCAGAAGCGGCTCCTGGAACAGGTCGGGACATGGAGGTGTCGCACCTGGAGCGTGGCTCTGCTGCACACTGTAATTCTGAGTTGGAGCCAGAGAATGTGACACATTGTGAAGCCACATTACCTCAAGAAGAAGAAGAAGATACCCTCTGTCCAGACTCCTTTCCCTTCCCCTTTCCACCACTCTCTCCAGCCCAGGCTAAAGGTCCTGGAAACCATCAGCCAGTGTGTGTGGATACATCAGAGGACTGTTCTTTGGATCTGCTAAGAGTAGTAAAGCACAAGCCGAGCGCTATTGTGTTCTGTGATTTTGACCATAGTGCTGACAACCAGAGAACCCTTGCCAATGAGAGCTCAGACAGTGAGGACTCGTCCTCAACCACTGCTGAAGAGGGGGACGAGGAAGACGACGATGCTTTTTCTGAGATGTTACAATATAAGGAATTCCTGGTCAGTCGTCGCCGTAGAAACGTGAGCAGGAACAGGAAGTGGTTGAGGAAGAGACCAGACGCCCTGCCCAGTAGCACTTCTTCTGGCTGGCACAGTCCCACCAGTAAGGGCAAACCTGAGCTCACAGGTATCAAGGGGGAGGAAGAGGATGCAGTGCAGAACAATGGCAAAAAGGTAAGAAAAACAACACTTCCACTCTCTATGTGAGTGGAGCGATAACAAGGCCAGAGACACAAGCCTCTCAGTTTCTCCAGACTTACAATCTTTTACACTCTATCCACTGTGTGAAATCAATTCAGTTGCTCAGTGACCGTGTTGCATTACACTGCAGAGCTTTTGCTACAGTGAATCCTTGTTTTACCACTAGAGAGCAGCAATGTCAAATTGTTTTTTTTGGACAGTGTGACAGTGTTTACACTTTAGTTGATAGCCCCTCATATCTGTAATAGTATTAACGTTTTGCCATAGAGTGTCGGGAGAGTTCGGGTTACTCCCTAGGGAGTAAATGTGTAGTAAGCAGTGTAAAATTCTTTAATCTTAATGCTTCAGTAGTAGATTAGGAGCAATATCATTGATTCCATTTGTGTCCTATATACAGTATGTTGTCAGAAACATTTGGAGTTGGATGGTTTACCAACATTTGAAATACAGTACATGGGTTTGGGAGGGGTAAAAGAAAAAAAAAGTGTGTGTGTGTGCTGGAGGGAGGGCATTGAAATGAAAAGCGATCTCACACATTCAATTTTTGGCAGATATGCCGCGAAACATAAATTCCTCTCATTTTTCCCCCGGCCCGCACTGGCATCTCCAGCTCCCAGCATGCACTGTGTCAGCGGGCGTCCGTGAGTGTGAGCGTGCCCCTGACCACGTTCTCACACCTGTCAGAGCGGCCCGCAGCTCCTGGCACGTTCCCACAGCGGTTCTCTCTGGCACGCTGCACACTGTTCTCCCCTCTTGGCCTGAAATGAAAGGATTTGTTCTCCCCTACTCTCCTTTTGTAACGTGGTTCTTAGAGATTGACCGAGCAGCTTTTAAAGTCACTTATTGACAGGCTTAGGCTAGTGCTCATTTGAATACCTGCTAACTCAAAGAGGCCCCTTTGTGGTTCCACATTCCTGGAATATCTTGGCTTAGGCAGTTTCGTCACACTGCACAATGTGGGTAACAACTTAGCAAAATGAAATAATTTCTGGAATTTAGAGTTGACATACTGTGTGCGATTCATTGAAAATACATAGCGAGCGATTTCAGAGAGATACAACTGAAGCAGAAGCACTGCAGTGCATTGGTAGGGTTGATTTCTGAGGCACTTTTTACACGCAGGATAGTGTGACAGAGTGAAGCTGAAGGAGAGACTGTGGCTTGTCTGTGGTCTCCTTGTCTCATTTAACTTTGTCTCATTTTGTTTTGTTTTGTTTCATGTTGTTTCCTCTCCTCTCCTCTCCTCTCCTCTCCTCTCCAAGTTTCAACCCCTCAGGTATTTGGTAGACCTGTTTATTTGGTTGGACTATTATAACTGAATATTATTGGTGTTTCCTGTCTTTCAAATACCTTTCACTTCAGAACACCAGCACACAGTTTTACAGACCAAGGATGCATTGCTTCAGCTCTTCATATTGAGACAGATGTGTGCGATAATAGGTGTCTTTGTCTTCCCAAGACAGCACCGACGAGTAATGAAATGGTATTGTAGCTGAGATACAGCGATGCATTAAAGAGCTCCATCCTCTGTAAATACTTTGAGGCCAGAGAAAAACCTATTAACATTTAATGGACTTTGGAAGCACTCTAGTGTGAATATGAGTGTGTGCAAATGCGTGTGTAAGTGTGTTATGTGAACGTGCGTGTATGTATTCAGCTTAATACATTTATATGCCACTGTGTGTGTGTGTGTTTTCATGTTTGCAGTCTCTCAAGCCACTGAAAAGCCCCTGCTCCTTGTGTTCTCCCGTCTCCCCGGCTCTGTCCCCCATACTGAGGGTAAAAATAGCACCCAGTGCACATAGACAGCCTTCTGTGTTCCTGTGTGTAGGAATCTGGAGATGTGGGGGCTGGAACACACAGGAAATGACTTTACTGCCAAGCCGTTAATGCAGATATTTTTTTAAATGGTCAACATGATGGGCTTGGGAATGGGAGTGGACAGAAGGGTGTGTTTGTGTGTGTGTGTGTGTGTGTGTGTGTGTGTGTGGGAGGAGGGTATGTTTGTGTGTGTGCGTGTGTGTGTGTGTATGCATGTATGTGTGTGAGTGAGGGGGCTGTTTTTGGACTTCCAGCTCCTCAAAGGGGCCCTATGTGCTGCTATCAGCCTCTGGGACTCTGGGATTGGCAGTCGAGCTCAGAAACAAAGCAGTTTGTTCATTTCCTGGAAGGCCAATGAACAAGTGTTTCACTCAGAGTCCATGACCAATGGGTGGAGAGGGAAAGAGAGGGAAAGAGCGGGTTTATGTACAGAACTGGGTTGTATAGAATGGACAGAAATGACAACACATTTACATCACCTATATTGACTGGATTCCCCTTTTTATATCTCATAAAGATAGTTGTTTCTTCCGTATCAATTGGTTCAATCTTCATTTTTGGCTTTGGTATTGCTCTATCCTCTGTCTAAATGTCTCTCTTTCGCCTTTACCATGTTTTTCCCTTCTTTGCTTTCTCTCCATCAAAGGCTTCTCTCTTCCTCGCTCTACAATAATCCCATTGAGAGGGTGTCACCTCCTCCACAGAGTGGGGTACACTGTGTACCCCTGGTCGAGCTATAAAGAGGCACAATGGTCATCTGCAAGGGGCCTGGGGGCAACGTGAAGGGAATGGAGGGTGGAGTAGGTGGATGAGGAAGAGGGTGGGGAGTGGGGGTGGAGGGGGGGGGGGTCTCTGAAAAACCCATAGAGAGTGGAAGTGTTGTAATAGTCTCTTGGGTTAAAACCGACTGCATTCTGTGAATTTCTCTGAGACCAGCATGAGTGGATGGAGGTAAAGTATGTGGTGTAGTCAAGGCCTCAGTGCAAAGGGTAACAGTACCAGTGTTTGGGTCTAACCTGGTACCATATTCACCTGTGTGTGTGTGTGTGTGTGTGTGTGTGTGTGTGTGTGTGTGTGTATTAACCCATAGGTTCTGGCCACTGCATGCGACCCCATGACCCAGCTGATGAGGAAGTTGGACCAGCTCAACCAGGACATCCAGGAAGTCCACAGCGCTAGCTCCTCCCACTCGGACACGGCCGATGCTGACCAGGAGCAACAGACTGCAAGTCAAGTAAGTCAAGAAAAGTCAAATCAAGTGTCAGATTTTTCTATACAGCACAAGGTTTGTCCCAAAATGCTTTACCAAGAACAAAGGACGTGAATAGAGATAAAACCAAGAGATAAAAACCAGAAGGAAGAAGCTAATCACAAAGGTGAAGTGATAGGTAAAAGGATGCTGAACTTGATAACGACTCCCAAGTTCTATATAATGATTGCAGTGATATTGGTATTCTTCATCTTTTCAAATGTTGATATTGTACAGCAACCATTGTTAAAGTAAGATATCTTGTTTCATTTTCCATATACATATATATACACATTCATATACAAATACATATACATATGGGGATATGTTTATAGCTGGTGAACCAACTCTAAAAGTTGAGATTTCATTGAAATTAAATGCTGCTTGGTGAATCACATGCAGAATTTCCCAGTGGCTGCTGGTGATATGTAAATTACCTTATGTGATGTTCTACAAGCTATGCATCGTTTGCTGACAAAAAAAGCAACATTAAATTGACATATTTTCTACTGGAGTCTGGCGAGACGTTCGCTCCAAGAGAAGGGAATGATGTATGACGGAAACTGCATGTTTTTAGATCACCAGGAACAAACAGGAAAAAGCTTCTTTAAACAGCTCTTCTGTTTGGCCACATAATTGCCGTCGGGCCGTCACAAATCACTTTGGCACCAAATGCTCCACAAAAGTGAGAGCAGATTCTCCTTTTGTGACACGAAAGATGGCATCTGAGAGGCCGCAGCGGCAGATTGGAAAAGATGGAGAACTAGTACTTACAATCGAAAAAAAATATTCACGAAAAAAGATCAGTTTGAGCAAATAATATGTTAGTTTGCAGCTTCTGTTCCATTCATTCAATATTGACACATTTGTAAATCATTTCTGTGAATTGAAATGTAGAACATGTAGAAATGTAGAATATTTTGTGTGTAAATTCCAACATGCATGTTTTGGTACAATAATACCTTCATAATATGTAAGTCTAAACCAGCAAATCACTGCTGTAAGATGAAAACCTTGTATCTCCAAATAATTCAGCCTTTCAGAAGTTGAGTAAAACTGTCTGATATGCTCACTGACATAATGAATTCACAAGAGCTTTAAAAAAGGGTAATGATATATATGATATACTGTATATGTCCTATATTCCGTACATACAGGATTGTATCAACGTTGAATTAAAATAAAAAAATGGATTACAGCAACATGGAGTTGCAAAGTTTCCATTACACTGCAGCATAGTGTTTTACCAAAGTGAAATATTGCTTTAAGTGGTCATTCTTTAAACAAGGCTCATAGTTTATGTAAGTAATACAGAGCAACATAGCATCCAGGGCCACACACACACACACAAACACAACTTACCACTAAGTCATCATACAGCATACCACACACACATCTGACAGAGAGCCTACTCAGGGGAATGCGTTGCCATGCTTGCAGTCTCTCCCTCTATTTAAAATGGGGTAGATTAATTAAGAATAATCGTTTGGATGGTCTCCAAGCCTGTTGTTTTTCCATCATTAAAGCTTTTTATAAATCGGGTTGTTTGTGCCTCCTCTGGCATCCAGCTGGAGACGGCAGTAATCCCCAAACCACGAAATGTAAGTGCCGCGCTCATACCGGCTTACTGTTATTTTATCATTTAAGGTTTATTTAACATCATTTTTGGAGGCAGAACATAGTCAGTGGATGGCTCCTGTGCTTTGCCCCTCTGCTCTCCTCTCATAGGAGCTTCCAGCTGCCTCATTACGTTTACCAAGTGCAAATCTGGTAACTTCAAAAAGCTCTTAAACCAACAGCACAGAGCTTTAGGAATTCTTATAAAAAAAACAGTATTTAATGAAGCTAATCCTAATCAAATGCCGGTTTGACAAGCCAGCGAAACAGCAGCAAAATAGGAATTCTTAGCATTGTGTTTCACATTCTGTATCAAATATTTTTATCTAACACTTAAGTACAGAGGACATTTTTATTTGATATGAGGGTCGATTTTTTTGCGGCCACATATCAAGGTAAAAACACACAATACGGCACAATATGATGATCAGTAAAGAAGTTCAGTTCAGCTGCCTGCCTTAGAGGAATAAGTGCAGAATGCCCATTTATCCGCAAAAATGTAGATTATCTATGGTGGAACAAAGATGAACTGACCTGCAGTGATAGGTACACAGGGGAGGGAGATATGGAAGGGAGGGAGACAGGGGTGAAAGAAGAACAAGAAGATAAAGTGGTTTGGTTTCATATCTGAAATTCCTCTAAAATATCTTCCAAGCCGTTCCTCTAAGTATCACACAGTCTCTTTTGTCCTCTGCGCCCTTCTAACAATGAACAATTATGTCATAGCAAATAAGGGGCTTAATTTAGAAATACTGCACAACTATCCACTACAAACAATTTTCTGATTATCTCTCCATTCATCGCTTTCCCATCCTCCACTTGTAATCAGAAAATATCCTCTCATCCTCCACTCCTCCCCGCTTCATTCTGCTAATGACATTAACAAAAGCCAAGCTCCTCAATTCTTCCATTTATAAAGGAGGGTTTTTTGTTTTTTTTAGGAATGCCAGGTTTTTTTTTAACTTTTGGACTTTCCACTGTGGGAATTCACTCCATCAAATTCCTATTAGTTTAATGAGGAACAATGGACCTCTTAAGACAAGAGGCATACTATGAAGCTTTCCTCAGTCCATTTGCAGGTGGAAAAAAAAAAATCTGAATAAAATAAATCACTTCAATTTATAGTAACATATGTCCAAACCTATTTACTCCAAAATGAACCACTCTACTCCTGAAATTTACTGACATTTTTTCAGTACACAATTAGCTTACATCAATGAGCATTAGGTGACTTTCTGTTTCAGTAGGTGGTGTGCTTGATGCCTCTATCTGAGTGTGACGCACTGTTAGAAAAGCAGCAACAGCATCATGCCATCTCTATGATGAAAATGCTCTGCAGGGTCAGAGAGGGACTTTTCTGCACAGACGAGCATTGTGTGTCGCGATGAAGGGAAAATGTCTCTATGCGCGCATTTGGGCACTGGATTGTTGGCAGAAAACAAAAAAACACGCTGTTTACTGAAATTAATGCCATTCCCTCCCTCACTTTCGCTGATACGCACACACACACACACACACACACACACTGGCATTTGCACACACTGATACACGTTACATCATAAGGAATGCATCAGCCCAGCGTTGGGTGGGAGGGGAGAGCGGGAAGCGCAGCAGCGGTCTTCCCAGTGATGCGGTACAGTGGTTGAGTCATGAGGTCAATCAGAGACTGACTTTCCACTGCTGTCACTGAGGAGAGAGGAGGAGGAGGGATGGGGATGGACTGGAATAGATAAAGGGAGATTTTTCAGAGTGAGAGTCTTAATTTTCTAGACACTCCTCACCACCACCAGCACCACAACCAACACCAGCTCCACTAAATACTCTATAACAGGGCAAAGTGTATGGAGAGCTGCTGGAAGAGACAGGTGGAATGAAGAGAGGGACTGGGGTAAGAGACTGGAAGACGTGTAGCATTTTAACATCAATAAATCATTACTGCTTTAATTTTGAGATATTACTGTCATTACCATAAACAAAAAGTGGAAGGCCGATGGAAAAATCACATGTTTATTCTCTTCAGTAAAGCAAAAAAGGAAAACAAACGCCTGCCAGGGAGGGAGAGGGGGGGATAAGTAGC
The DNA here is from genome assembly GCF_046629955.1 of Centroberyx affinis. Taxonomy (NCBI): domain Eukaryota; kingdom Metazoa; phylum Chordata; class Actinopteri; order Beryciformes; family Berycidae; genus Centroberyx; species Centroberyx affinis. Next base: position 28,001 of record NW_027279964.1, read on the forward strand.
GACATCCTCTTTGTTACAGAAGGCAACAGGGTTTATGGGAAATGTGGTCTTAATTTTGAGAAACTCCAGCAGTAACAATACCGCTGGTGTGAGATGGAGGCTACCAAGTGTCTTATCCATGATCTCATTTGTTTATGATAATTATACCAATGTATATCAATTAAGTTAATGATGTATTGATGTTTAAAAATGCTGTGTTGCACTATTGAGAACAGATGTATGAAAGAGGGAAAGAAGGAAATATACGGTATCTCTGTCCTCTCAGGTCACTCTGGCTGCGGGCAGGATGGCGAGCCAAGCCCTGAGTCAGGATCAGGGAACCTCCAGAGCTCCAGCAGACAGGCCTGAGCTGCTGACCAGACGCCGCTCGCGACCTTTGACCCGCAGCAGACCCCTGACCCGCTCCTCCCTGTCGTCCCCCGTTCACCTCCATGCTCGACGGGCCAGGGTAAGAGAGACTCTGTGTGTGTGTGTTTGTGTGAGTGACAGTTTTCTATTGAGAACATGGTGCCAGTCTGCCCTCTTCAGTGCCACCAACTCTGGGCTTTATGGCAACAACTTGTTTAATTGTATGTTTGGAGTGATTTTGTCTCACAGCCAAAAGTGAGTAACAGTGTGTCTGTGTGTGAGTGTATTATGCTTTCTACTTACCAGTCACAACACAATACCGACGATGGGAGGCCCGCTTCTTCAGCACCTTTTACTCATCTTGTAGAAAGCTCTGCTAGTTGGAAAGAGACAGAAAAAAATGTGTGTATTCATCGCACGATCCAGCCAGCAAGCAAACTCACTCTGTCCTGAAATCTGTTTATTCACAAAGCTACAGTCTGCTGCAGCTTTTCCCATGAGAGACTCACTGTGGCTCAAAATGTGGGACAACTGATAATAACATCAGGATACCACTGGAAAGGTATTATAATGTCTGTAGTGATTCGTCTCAGTGATGTCAGCTTACAGACAGAGTCTCCTATCTGTTTGACCCTGCTGTTTACCCATGCATGTAATTAAATAGAGCAGGCATCTGACACTGACCCTGCAGACTAGATCAGGCAGCTTCAGAGGCAACTCTGATTAATCTAAGTTGATCAGTTACACATCTGAGGCAATATTTTGGTGTCTACCGAACTCAATACGTTAGATCTTTGAATCAAACCTCAAGGCACAAACGGATTTTGTGCTGTATAATTGCGGTCAGTGAGTTGTTGTTTTGGGACAGACTATGCTGATCCAAAATGCTTGAGATTGAACTTGTTATTTTATTTTTACTCAGTTATAGCCACTCTCTCTATGCAACCTCATTGTCCTCTGTTGCCCTTTGTTTTTTTACCATCTTTGCGCTGCCGTTGTATATTTTATGTCTTACGGTGGGCATTTTTACCCAAAGCTTCTTACAGTACCATAAGTGCTTTACTCAGTCTGTCTTTCCTCTGTTTCTTTTTTTTTAAACCTCTCTTTGCTGACTCTCCAACTCCTCAGTCTCTTTGTATGCGCCTTTCTTCTTACCTCTCCCTTTTCCTCTATCATCCCCCTCTCCAGCTCCCTCTCACTGGGCCTTGGTCCAGTGTGCAAACTCCCTGCTGTTGTGTAAATAAGGTGAGACAGGCGGCTCTGCTCCATCCAGCAGTAGACAAGGTCACTGTGCTCTCTGTCAGCACTGCGGCAGACAACAGCACATATTACTGCTCAACAGGTTCACCTGTCCAACACATTGAGAGAGATACAGAGGAAGAAATGGAGAGAAGCAAAAAGGGGAGGGAGGGAGTGGGGGGGTTGTTAGGTTTGATTGACAGGCACACACTCCCATCAGGAAGGTACATTTCTCCTACTCCTACATTCTACTTTGTAACGCTAGTTGATTTGAACAATATTATAATTACACCCTTTGGTCTACTGATATTCTCATAAATATTCATGACACCATGGCAGGCCTAAGGATCAACATTGGCTGTGATTGCTCTTTTTGTCAAGTCCTGTGTGAGTCCTGCCATCAGTTGGAAAATCTAATTTTGCCGCCTGTATCTGCGGTCTCAGTCTTTTGGTCTCTACCCGAAATTTAGGACCATAAGTGAGGATCAGAACTAGGATTGACTGTTAAATCGAGTGCTTTTCTTTTTATGGGTCAGCTCTCTCTTTATCACCAAGTTCAAGTTCATGTCTCTTCTGTAGCCCTTAATCGCAAACATGTCTCAAAGGACTTTACAGAGAAAGAGCCTACTTAGATTTAACTGATCAACAGTCAACCCTATAACAGACCCACCACAGTCCCATACATTATTGCAGCTAATTACTGCACCTAACCAGTCAATCTCACGATCCCTTTTAGTGTCACTCATGAATAAGACCCCACGATACCTGAACGGGGATCAGAATGGGACAGGACAGTTTTTCTGCAAAAGAACCATAGTCTCCTCAAACAACAAACAGCACTAGAAACATTTCCTAGGCTCCTGTCACCTCTCTTCTTTGCATATTTTGTTTGGACAACCTCCAGATTGGCAGTCATGTCCCTCAGAAGAAGACAAAGGTAGAGAGTTTGCTTGTTAGTGTTGATCAAAGCAGCACATGGTTCCATGGCTGAGAGAGCGTGTACAACTTGACATGGATGACTGCAACTCAAGATTGCCCTGTCTTTATTTTTGTTTGCCAGGCTTTCACTTTTTTTGTTTTAGTGTTTCAACCCACTACATCTAAAAAAAAAAACTTAGAGAGGAATTTTCCTGAGAAGACAGAGGGAGCTGCTTTCTCCCTGGGGAGCAAAGCTTGTGCTGTCCGTTTTCACTGATTCATTGAGCATAGCACTCTATACAGTACATTTATACCAGCTTTTCTTTCTGTTTCCCATGACCATATGAAGGGTTCATTACCAAAATGCCATATATATCCATAATAGAAAAAGTTATGACCAGACATTCATCATTCAAATATAGAGGATCCAATTTGTAAAAATGTTTTGTCATCTAAGGACCTACGTACAATCCTTTTTAAAAGAGCCGTTCATTGCTATCAATCATTTTATCCTTCTCCTTCTCCTTTTTTCCTTCTCATTTTGGAACGAAACTCTCAATATACACACGTACCTTTCACATATTTTCTTGATAGAGGTTTAGCCCCAGACAGTAGAAAGACAGCTCCTCTCATAACAGGTGGCACCTTTTTATCAGTGCATATATATCTGTGTGCGCGTGTTTGTATATACAGTATGTTAATGTGTCATTGGTATATCAAACCTGCTCCAGCAAACCCGAGGCAGGTCCAGCTCCCTGCAGATAACTCCAGAGGAACACAGCAGACTATAGGTCAAAAGGTCGCTGAGGTGACCATGTCTCTTTGACCTCTGACCCCTAAGTCATCACTAATCAGCTCCCAAATAACATGATTTGATGGTATGCACAGTAACTCATCTGCAACAGATAGATCACGATGCAGTAGTCCCTCAGTTCAGATTCAGGGATTCAAACCATATCTAAGTAACAGTAATAGGTTCAGTACAAACACAGAATGACAGTCAGCATTGCGATCTGCATCACATTTTATTTTTCCAGTACATTAAATGTACAGGAATTTTCCATAATGACATTGCTGCAGTGACATATTGACTTTCGTAACATGAGTGCATACTGGCACGCAACGTACAGGGAAACAGGACCTTGCATTCAATGTAGTAGAGAGTCGACTAGACATATACATCTTTATACGTACAGTCCATACATTAAGTGTTATGTCAGTATGTGTATTGAGAACATCTAAAATGGAGACTAATCACATTGTGTGAACCTCTGTTGAACAGACTGTCTTACTGGAACAAGAGCAAGAGTGATAGACTGATGTGTCAAGGGTGTTAGGAGTCAAGAGGTTTTCAGAAGGAATGTGTGTGTGTGTGTGTGTGTGTGTGCGTGTGTGTGTGTGTGTGTGTGTGTGTGTGTGTGTGTGTAGGTAGGTAGGTAGGTAGGTAGAGAGAGCACAAGGGGCCGTGGGATCAGACTGATGCTGAGGAGTGGGTTTATTTTCCCCAAACCGTGACTGATAAAGTACAGCTGTCCAAACTGACATGGACACACACGAACACACACACACACACATACACACACAGATACATAGTGTTCTGCTTCCCAGCTCTAAATTTAGAGCACATTTTTCTTCAAATCTATTTGTAGAAGGCATTGGAGGATAGGGTTGTTTCAAAGCAATTTTTGGGATAAATTATTTTCATTATTTTTTCAATTTTCTAAGTACAACTGCCACCTTGCACACACCCACACACTCCCCCCCCACACACACACACATTTAGGGTTTGGCTTGGCTGATTTATCATGCTAGAGTACTCTGGTCATTGACCATAATTTAAGAAATAATTAATTTGGCATGGATTGTGTAGTGGCAGATTTTCTCACACTGGCAAGAAAAGATCGAGTCACTGCTAAATTTGAACATTACCACTATTTTACCCACTTTTTAGAAAATTATCTATTACTTAAAACTACTCCAGTGACTTTTTAACCAGAATTGACTGGTGAGATGATCTTGTATGTGTTGACATCTTAGTGACCCTAGGGTCATGAAAACTCTTGTGTAATTGCAAAACCGCAGGTGCATCAATGGGGAAATCAGCCACTTTTCCCCAGGGCTCCGGGTTGACATTTTTATTTTTATTTTTCAAATATGGGGTTTCCCGATGACAGTGGCCTTATTCAGAACAAATGTCCGTGTTAGCATAATATTTCCCACATTGATGAGGAAATAATTCTGGGCTGTATGTGGTTTCCCAGATCTTATCTGAGTTCTTGAGGATTCTGGGACTGTTTAGGAGTGTGTGTCTGTGTGTGTGTGTGAGTGTATGGACTCCTCACGAATCGTCACGCACAGACTCTAAGCTTCAATTTCCTGTGTAAATATTCCAGCAACTGAATATTTGAGTCATGTGTTGTTGACGGTGGATCATATGACAATAACATGGATGAGCATCTTCTAATGCCTTTCAGTTTAAAGAAGAAGCACATATAGAACTTGACGTTGTTCTTGACTTTCTTGACTTCCCTCACTCTTTTTTTCTTCTACCCCTTTCTACATCAGGTACCATCATCCATTTTGATTACCTGTCCTGACTCTCATGTCCTCTTTTTCTCCTTTTTCCTTCTCCTCTTCTTTCCAAACCAGTTCACAGACTCTCTGGAGAGTGCAGAAACACACGCACACACACAGACACACACACACATACACACACCACCGACGGCTGGTCCGAAGTAGACTTCTGATACACTCTCCAATTTCCTCTAATTGAATAACATCATTTATTATTATTTACGTGCTTTGCCCTGAAGGGACTAACGATCTCATTCGGCAGGAAGACGTCGCCCCATTAAACCTCGCATTCTTCAAATGTGATTTTTCTTTTGTTTTTTATTACAGGAACTCTCAGGTTAATGTTCAAACAAATAAACCGTTAGGGCTTGGTGGGTTCTAGTCGGATCTTGTGGTATAAACACTCAGGAAATGTGTTTCTCTTGGTTGAACTGTTTTGGAATTGGCTTTGGAATATGGGTCAGTTTCCCAGCTCAGCTACTGCTGCTGTTGGTGTCAGGAAACTGAGTCATTGAGTTTGGCTAATATCGGGTTTACATTCTCATAGGCTTGGGCGTGTTAATGTGAATCCATTGCCTATCTGTTTGTTATTTTAAAGTGTGTGTGTCTGCGTGTTTTGTATTACTCAGTTGTGGTACTCACTGTGTCATTCTTTCTTCTCCTCTTTTTCTTGTCAGGCTGCAGCAAGAATGAGCAGCGGATCAGCAGGTAAGTTGGCCCTAAAGTGTGAGTGTTTGTGTTTTGTGCGCTTGTGTGCGTTCAATGTCCCATTCTCTTGGATTGTTTGCATTCCCGTTTTGGGATAAACCTGGACTTCTGGGAATGTCTCCCACAGGATTCCAAACCAGTATGTCAAACCTCAACCACCCAGAAGTAATGATATGCTGTTTCTGTTGTAGCACACACACACACACACACACACACACTCATACACCCATGCCTGTACACAAACACATGCATGTTCTGGTGCATGAACACACATATTCAGGCGTGCACACACAAAAAATACAAACACATGATGCTTTGAAGTTTTGATTTGATTTGTGATAACACTGAATCTTGAACCTTCCCGCACCAGAATGAAAACAGATCACAAAGGATTAGAGGCTTTATAATTGAAAATATCTGTTGCGATTAAAAGGACATTAATAGCCTTTTTCCCCTTTAGAGTTGACAGCATTTATGAATCTGCATACTTCCACTCTAATGCTTTCTCTAATATTTCCCTCTGGGACTCAAGTTCCCACAGGAGACAGTTGAAGAGCCTCAGACTCTATGATTAATGGGTCCAGCTCTGACCCCAGTCCATATCTCTTGTCCTCGGAGTGTGTCCCGTTTTGATTGACAGGCACAGGCGTCATGGCGACCGTAGTTAAGTGCAACCCGGGGAGATGTCTTGGCGACAGGATGCCATTCGCTGTGTTATGGGATTGTTTATTTTCGTGTGTGCTCGAGTGTGTGCGTGTGCATCTGTATGTGTGTTTTGTATGTGTCTGTGTGTGTGAGTGCGTACATTTGTGTGCATATATGTGTGTGTGTGTGTGTGTGTCTAACAGTTGGGGTGTCTCCAGCGTGGCACCACCACCAACCAGGGTCACATTACTGTCACTGATAGTCCACACAGGAGAGGTGCAGTGTGGGTAATGAGGCCCCAGAGGCTGCAGGGAGGTCAGAGGTGATGCCATCAACCTCTCTCGACTAGGGTGAGAGTGTGTGTGTGTGTGCATGTGTGTGTGTGTGTGTGTGTGTGTGTGAGAGAGAGAGAGAGAGAGAGAGAGAGAGAGAGAGAGACAAAGAGAGAGAAAGAGAGACATTTAATTTACACTCTCAAACAGCTACAAACACAACCGTGCTGAGGGAGGAGTGTAGATTAGTTTCATTGTTTGGGCTGCGGTGCTTTAGGTTTGTTTTTCCACTTGAGCGTGTTTATTTTCTCTTCTGATATGAGGAAACATGTTGGCCTTTGACAGAAATCCTGTCTAATCAATCAATGTTAGTCGGTCTGTGTGGTCCATGTGGTAACTCCAAAGGGAAAGGATATGATATGGACGTATCTACTCACATAGCTGACATGCACTCTACTCCCTGCTGGGTAGATAGGGAATTCCTCACAGGAGTGAACAAGGAGTTTTGGCAGAATTTCTGGCATTGACAAAGCCTGTGTTCTCTGTTGGGGGTCTGCTGTCTGGCTGTAGTATTTTGTAATTATCCTAAACACATAACCTGGATGTGCTTTTTGCTTGATTGTGATTGTGTGGTTGAATGTTTGTAGGTGTGTTTGAGTGTTTGATTCAGTGAAGAGGCAATGCATGCCATGACAGTATATGGTTTAACTCAAATCTGCCCTCAAGCTGCTGAGGAAAACCAGGTTATAATCCCTGAAAAGATGAGAGGATTTATTTTCAATACATCTCTGGAGAATTAATATGCAATAACAGAGGAATATATTTTTTTTATAGATGCTTAAGTGCTTATTTCAGTCTTCAGTTGAACTCACATTAATTTGCATTTCAATGATCTCTTAATCTTTGAGGCTGTCTGCACAGTACCTCTGCCGGCTTGCTTTAACCTTATTGGACATGCATAAAAAGTGAGATTTCAGCATTCAGACCCACTTAGAAACTTTAAAATGATTGTATTTGCCAGCTTGATGTCTCTTTTTCTTTTGTGACCTGTCTAATATTCATAGCATCCTAGACAGGATGTGTCAGCACACCTGTAACTCGGTCTACATTCAATCCAGATTCCAGCTTGGCTGCGCTGCTTTTCCTGGTTAAGTTACTGTTTTCTATCAGTGATAAAGGGAATGACTTCAATCAACTTACTAAAACTAACAAACGGATTTATACTGTATGTCTTGAGCACAGAATCACTCCATAGTGACAATCCAAATCTATATAATTTCAAAAATATATTAAAGCAAGGCGTGGTAGATCCTGTTAAATTAATGTGTACTGACCTAGTTCAAGTTTGAGGTTCTTTATTGTCACAAGCATAACAAAACAGTGAGAACCAGGTAATGCTAGCTATGAGATTCTTTAGCCTAGAGCTAGCCGCAACAGTGTAAAAAGTAAACAAGGTAAAGAAATGCAGTACACTAGTGCAAAATGGTGACCATCAATAAGAAGTAATAGAAAATATATAAGTATAGAAAATATAAAGTGGCAGAGTATAATAATTAAATACAATAAAATAAAAATATGTATGATATGTTGACTTAATATATGGACGTATGAAAAGGAATGAAGTTGAGATATAAATTAAATTTACTGAGGGTTGCAGTTTTAAAGACCAATCATCTATTTTTAATTGTGCTGAAATATTAGCAAACAGCTGTCTACCTTAACCTTATAAATCCGTTTCCAGACAGTCTGGCCGCACAAACCCAGACACATTGGGAGTAAATTGAAAATGGATATGTGTTTTCTTTTGTAAATCATATTGCTGAGAAGATTTTTCATTCTGCATCTCTTTTGTGCAGACCCAGGTCAGTACTATTGCATTTATAAATCATAACTGCCCTTAGTTATGCACTCCTGAATTTTACACAAAGAGAGGGTGCCATGGAAGGAGGGTGAGAAGTGAAGAGTCTGAGAGACTGAAAATGAGATATATGTGGACATATTATGTAACAACGTGGCCATGATTGAGTTACGACAAAGACTGCCACTACACTTCACCACTGCAGGAGTCCTCAAACACCACACTAAAGGATACAAAGGTTTTTTAATATAATATGTAATTTCAAAGCAGTCTACTTGCAGAGGTTAAAGAATGTTAAAGTCAAGTTTATAGAATTAATTGCTTAAACATTCAAACCGGTTTCCTCCTGCGCCGAGCCAAGCTCCGACTGTCTCCCTCTCAACACATGGGGTTTTTATGGGAAGCTCCACAGGACACGAGTGAATCCAGGGGCAAAGGGGCTGTCGACAAATGACTTACCTGACTGAAGCCGAAACCACATGCGAGGCAGCAGCGCAGTGTCAGTGACGAGTCCGACTTATTACATGTCGTAACTTTGGTTCCCAGTAGTCAGGAAGTAGGAGCCAGTGTTGCCTTGGCAGCAGATGGAGATATAATTATAGCGGCATCTTCATGAATTTTTGATATTCGGTATGCAAATATATGGAAACAGGTTGCTTGCCTGGTTTGCAAACACAGAACACACACACACACACATACACACACATTCTTGGGGATATTGGCATGCAGCGAACATGGAGTCCTAGTGGCTGCCAGCTCAAAAAGATGACCCAGTCTCCAGTTTATTCATATGAGAAATCGTTTATTTATCTTTTCTATTTTATTACCTGCAACATTTTGATGTTCTAATGTTTTATAGGTTCATGTCAGCCAATGCACAAATGCCAATTCAATGTCAGTACATTGGACTCACATGGGCTATAGTGCATGCAAAAATTCACAAACTGGCACTGTAGTCACTAGATAAGAAAATGGCAAAATGAAAACAAATGGTCATATTTTACCTCCATAAAAAAGCCACAGAAAACTGGAAAATAAACAGAGGGTGGTTTATGATGCCCATTAACTTTTATGGTTATGACACACACATTGTCTTACTCTGTATCTCTTTACTCTCTACAGTCATTGTGGTGTTTTGGTTTTGTCATGAGAATAGAGATGTCCTGTCCTTGGATGCTATCAGATAGTTAGGGAAAGGCATGGAGAGAGGAGAGAAAAAAAAACATATACTGTATATATTTTAACAAACCAAGTCCTTGTTGGTTGAAACGTTGCTACAGTTAAATATTGGGAGCTTGGATCCAGCTTGATGTATTTTTCCAATTGTTCTTCCAGTCTGCTTTTTATTCAAACAAGCTGGATGCGCACTCCTCTACTCCTCTGGTAGAAATCACCACTCCAAAGATATTTTGGACAAGTGCTGCTATTTCAGAGTAGCTGAAGTGCAACGAATGACCTTGGCCTGAACCAAACACACACTGACACACATTCTCCACATTTTCACTCCACTCCAGGATTATAAAAACCATATAATCCATCAGAATTTTCACTTTATTGGAAAGCGCTCGGGGAGACTGTGGGTAATCTCGACCTATAGCCCATGAATCCTTTTAGTGTGTCCCATACATGTCTGTAATATGTTTTTAATATGGCTGACTGGAGGGATTCAGCTGATTTATGGCTCCAGTAGGCTTCTGACACACTGAAACATTTTCCTATAGTCAGTGTCATGCTGATACACTTTTAACCCAAATGGTTTTCCTTCTTTTTTTTTGTTCCTCTCTGTTTCTTTTTTTTTTGTGTGTACCTGTGTGCCACTGCTTCATTATGTGAGTGGGATGTGTGTATATAACAGAGGGTTGAGTCTGTGTATATATATCTGTGTGTGTGTGTGTGTGTGTGTGTGTGTGTGTAATGATTGTGCTATGTTATGTGTAAGATACCTCACACAGAAAGGGAATTGACTCAGCAATTAAGTTGCAATAAACGTTTATAGCTTAATGAGCGTGCGTGATTGTGGTATTTATGTGTATTTGTATGTGTGTGTGTGTATGTGTGTTGGTAACAGTGATGAGTAGACCCACCCTAATGCTTACATTAAAGGTTTGTGATACTAGGAGGTCCCTTAACATAGTGCTTAGTAAGTGAGTCTGAGAGTCTTGGTGTGTGTGTGTGTGTGTGTATGTGTGTGTGTATGTGTGTGGCAGTGCTTTAACAAGTCTGGTAGTGGATTTGGCTGTAGTCCCACCCTCTCCCTGTGTTTCTCCCTTCACCTCTCGCTCCCTGTTTTCCCCTGTCTCTCTGCCCTCTGGTGTCTCTTCTGACTGTTTAAACTGTAACTCGACCCCCTCAGTGATTTTTCATTGTCAGTCTTCAGGTTTGTTTCCATGTCTGGGTGCCATCTTGATCTGTTTTACTGTAACAGTCTACTGTATTCCAGTCGAGTCCATATGTTACTTCTTTGTCTGTCTCCCCTCCAACTTCTCTATGAATCCTGTGAGTTACTTTAATTGTGTTTTTCTCTACGTGTACAAATGCAAAAGAACACACACACACACACACACACACACACACACACACACACACACACACGTATTTGTAGGCTATTACTACAGTTGTGAGGACCCTCATTGACTACATTCATTTCCGAATCCCTAATTGTAACCTTAATCCCCTCGATTACTTAACTAACCTTAAACCTTACCATAACCTAAGCAGAATCTTAATTCTATTTTTGGCCCTAAACCCAAGTCCTAACCCTAAACTAACTCAATCCTTAACCCTTACCCTAATTTTGTGTAGCCACACCTCCAACTCATTGAGTGAGATCTGGAGAAATTCTCGTCATAAAACTTGGGATAATGAGACCTTTCTGAGCCAAAGGCAGGATTGACTGGTTGGCTCTCAGTTCGAAATGTTCCGGTTGCTTGTTGTACAAACTCTTTGGGTAAATTAAACAAGCAAGATAAAAATGGATGAAAATTAGTTGGAAAAATACTTTGTTCTGTTTTGCCAGAAGTATGCTCAATACACCAGATTGAGTCTCTAATATCGTCCATGGTTGTTTAAACCTTGCCAAAAGTTTTGTTTTGCTAGCTAGCTAGCTGTCGCAACTTCCTTCTTGTTCCTATGGCAGTAAAAAAGTGAGCAGTGCCAGGCTCCCTAGCAAAATTTGACTCGTTTGAATAATGAATAATAAAGACCTCTATCTTTTTAGCCAGAGGTGTGGCTACATGAGATTACCCTTACCCAAACCTAATCCTAATGCTACCCTTAACCCTAAAGCCAAGTCCTAACTCAAAACCAACTTTAACCTTAACCATAACTTTAACCGTAACCCTTAACCTAATCTAAAGATAATCCTAATTCTAACTAGTGTTGTAGTCGAGACCACCTAAACCGAGACCGAGTCAAGACCAAGACCAGAGCGTATCAAGTCCGAGTCAAGACCAAGACTTTGAGGGGGCGAGACCGAGTCAAGACCAAGACCGAAGGGGGGCAAGACCGAGTCGAGACCGAGACCAGACCAATGCGAGTCCATTTTCAAGACCATGTAATCAGAGTGATGGCTCAACATTTACACCATTTCTCTGCTAAAATTCAAAAAGAAAGAAAGCATTATTTAGGAATTTAAGTAAAATACAAATGGATGTACAGTATGTACTCAGTGACAGAAGGCAATCCTTTGAAACATTGCAATTTGATTTCACTGACCTTTGGAAAGGCTCAAGACAGTGGGCAGAATGAAACAGAAGTGTTAAAACACCCTGAGCAGATAGCTTCACTAAAACATTCAAAATTATTATCAGGTTATAGCTGAACCTTGCTTTTATGTCACAATGTATCATTATTTTGATTCCTGAAATGAGAAGAAACATAAACTTACTGTCATGTATAGGCTACAAATTGTTTTTATGTTATAGTGTTTTGACTTTGACCAATGTGAGAACTTGCCCCGCTCTCCCCTACTCAATCTGCCAGAGCCCCGTTGTGCAGACGAAAGTGAAACTTAAAATTCCACAATTTACTCGCCTGTGTTAGGTAACGGTATAAACAGTAACCTGATAACACGTCTACTGCTGCACTACAGACTTTAACGGTAACGTTATTACCTTGTGGAATTTAAGCCTAACATTAGTGAAATTATAATTTAACCGATAACTGTGTCGCAATGCTGTAATGCAGCGCGTTGAATTGAACGCGCCATGCGCCTGTATAGAATCGGTGCTTGTTCTTAGAACTGTTTTGCAAAACTCTCTGTGATTTCTGTAGGCAAATTGTATTATCTCATTCTCTCCTCCTCAGCCACACATGGTGCTCTCTCCTCCTGTATCCTGCGTTCTCGTTCTTGGCGCAGCTCAGAGGGGGGTGAGGGTGGCAGCGTTTAATGGTTAATAAAATTTCAAACTTAAAATAAGCCAAGTTATCGGTTGCAATTTGAAGGGGAAAGTTTTATATCCAATCACAGTAAAAAAATAAATAAATCAGACAATGCACCGGCAGGTAATGATGTTACTGCACTTATGGTCTCAACTGGTCTTGAAATAAAATTCCGAGTCCTCTTTGTCCGAGACCGAGTCAAGACCGAGTAAAAATGCAGTCGAGTCCGAGACGAGACCGAGACCATCACAATGTGGTCTTAAGACCGGTCTCGAGACCAAGACCGATCTCGAGTACTACAACACTAATTCTAACCTCAACCCTCATCAAGTCCTAACACTAAATAGCCCCTTAAAGAAGTGAGGATCCACTTGGGAGGATTTTCCTAATGTTTCTATCCGTGTGAGGACATATGGTCCTCATAAGTATAGAAATACAAGAACACACACACACACACACACACACACACACACACACACACACACCAATCTGAATTCCAGCCCTATACTGTGTGTTCTTCTTCCAGAGGCTTTGGATTCATCAGGGAGCGACTGCTGCTCTCTTTACAACTTTTTATTTATACAGTCCACTTACTGCCGAGTGATGCTTGGGGGTTAGTGGATGCTAAAGCTGTGTGTTTTTTTTATTAATTGTGGGAACATTTTGTGTGTCTGTATGCTGGCCCAGATACCACAGTCTCTGCACAGCATTAAGAGCGAACAGGGAAGTACAGGGTAAACATGCACTGAGACTCATGCTGTAGTAAATAGTAGACACGCTAATGGAATTAACTAATGTTAATGGATATTGTCGGTGGAGTTCCAGTATGTTATGTTATTTCCCTGTTGGTTAATGTATCACTGTGTTCATAATGTTTGCGATAATGGGTACTATGTTAAATGTATTAATATATCTGGGGCATTATGATGGTAGTTTGATGGTAGCAAAAATAACTTTATGGTAGGAAGCTTGTAAACACCTCTAATGGGCACATAAGGCTCACTAAACAATACATGTGTATTTGTGTGTGTATGTGTAGGTGTGTGTGTCCCTGGACACACACACCTACACATACACACATACTTGGAGGGGGGGTGCATGCATGTATATTTGTGTGTTGTATATACACACTTGCGCGCTTGTGTGTGTCCCTGCAACCCTATACTACCACAGGAGAGAGAAAGCTTGAGGAAGGAAGTACTAGCTGGTCCTCGAGGATTTTCCTGCTAAAATGCTTATTTTAACAGCTAAGACCTGGCTATGTGTGTGCCGCTCCTAAGTGCCTTTTAAAATGAGACACTCTGCAACAAGGTTTGCTATCAGCATGTGATCTGCACTCCCATGACCTGTGGAGTTTCCTCCATGTCCATTAGCTATTGTTTCCCCTCCCGGTCCTGCCCCAGGTCCCGCTGCTTCCATGCCATAGTCTGCACCCCATAGCCCGCTGCACTCAGCTTTCAAACCCCCACGTCTGCCTCTGTCTACCCCCCATCCAGTTCTGTACTCTATACCTCAGGCGCAGTCCGCTTCCCATGATATCCCAGCTCTGTTCCCATCTGTATCGTCTCTCCTCCGCAGTCTTTAGGCCGAGACCTTTGCTTTGTGTCCCGCGGCCCCAGGCAGCGTCCCGTTCAGGCCGCAGTGATAGCCATCTCCTGCTCTTCCAGGCTTTAGGTGATCCAGGCTCCAGAGGGTGGGTGGGTGGGGGGGGGGGATGTCAACAGACTTAACTTCACAGGACAAGGGAAGTTGTTGTTGTTGTTACTGGAGAGTATGGGGGATAGACACTCTGCATTAGCTCTTGACCCACTTTCCCTTGGCCCATTTTTCTTGAAGGAATAGACCGGAGCGACATTCCTTGACGGCTGGTGCAGAAATATTGACAGAGACACACTGATACTGTTGATTCAAGCCCAGATGAACAGATGGGTATAATGTTAACACTTTATAATGTTGCTGTTTCATTTTAGGGTCTTTTATCACATGATATATGATAAGGATACAGATACTAAAACAATAAAAAAATGCATTATTTCTTCATTCCACTGCATATATTTCAGTGTAGCCTGCTGATAAAGCGTAAAGGTTAGGTCCCACGGCAGGAGATCGCTTGCACATTTTTCTACGCAATGCATATATTTTCACCGAGATCTTTCAGTTTTGAGGGGATAGGACACCCTAAACTCTTTTTTTCAACTGTCAATGTTTACGGACATTGGATTATATTATTATAATGAAACACATACATCCTGGCCAGACATTGCGCTGCATAATGTTATACCTTTAATCTTCTCCACTCAGGGACGCTCCTTCCTACACAGAAGAATCAAAATAGCAAGCACTAAGTTTTCAAGCTGTTAACAAAAATGAATTAATATCTTTATGAATATTCTTCTCTCTCTTTGTCTCATTTCAGTCTCCTAATTAGCTTGCTTTCCCATCTCCAACCCTCCTATTGTGCTCCCTTCCCCTCTATCTTCCCTCCCTCCCTCTCTTGCTGAGTCTTCACTGCGCCAACCTCATGCTTTGCTTTTGCGGGCAGCACCTGTCAATCACTGTGTAACTCTCACACATCGGGGTCAAGGGTCAAGTTAACAATCTGATTTCTGAATACTGAACACACAGCTACAATGTTTTAAAACCTCTCCCATGTTCTAAAGCATGGAGCTGTGAATATGGACGCTGTGTTGATGAAGATGAGTTTTGTGTGTTTCTCATTAGATTTAACCTTAGCTGCTTTACTTCTTTCAGTTTTCATTTACCTCTCTAGATATTATCATTCTATAGAAGCTCCTCTATTTCTGTGTGAGGCGTACTTCATGTGAAATATACAGATGTAAGTTCACATCAGGTTGCATTAAAGCTGAAGAACATGATCACATGAGTGAACACATAAGCAGATGTTGGGATCTGAATCCTGCAGTGTTGCTCTTCAAAAGGCCATATGAGGAAGTGAGCAACATATGGAATTATGTGATTCATAGTAAGATGCTTAGTTGTGTGTGTGTGTGTGCGTGTGTGTGTATGTATATACTTTCAGGGATCACTAAAAAGAGTTAGTCTGAGCTACAAAATGGGGTCAAGGGCACACAGCACCATCTGTTCAATGGTTTCAATGGATTTAATCCTGAGGTTTTTCCACTTTAAGCAGAACTGGTGGAGCTCATTCCAGGTAACAGCCTGATGAGAGTTAATTTCACAGAATGGGAATTGCTGCCTTTTGTTTTACATCTGGATTCTTCACTTATTCAATTTTAATTACAGCGCACCTCATGATTTCAAAGCAGTTGCTAAGGTGGCATACAAGCATGGGGGTTATGCATGGGTGCGCTAACAGTAGAGTCAAGTGAGCTGAGCAGCTTGGCCTGAATGACTGAGTGTTGCTGAAAATAGAAGACAGAAAGGCGGGAGAGAGGGGCAGAGATGAGGAGGAGGAAAGAGAGGCGGGAGGTGGAGGAAAGGAAAGAGGGAAGACATGTAAATTTAAGGAAGATGGGAGGGGGGTGGTGGTGGATAAGATGCTTTCGTCACAGTCTTTGACCACGTGATCTGTTAAATCATTGACCAGCCTGAACCCGCTAACCCCAACTCTCCCTCTCTGTGTGTATTGACTTTTTACAGTAACACTATCACAGTGCAGCCGGTGCAGTAGAGCCTCACTGGCAGAAACCCCTGGGGAGGGGAAGTCGTTTGGAAAAATAACATGTTTAACTGTGAATGCATTCAGGTTTCATTTGCAGTTTTGCAATTTTGTTTAGTTGCATGGATCAACAAGGAAATTCGACAACTAAGATTGAATTTTCCCTGCAATTTGCACTCATAAGGCCTATTTTGTGTAGTGATTTGGAGGCAATGGGTAAGTATGAGTTAAGTAAATTAAAATTCTAACATCAAATAAAAAAAAAGGTAAACAGGTACACACACAGATCTTCAGGACGAAGCTGACTAATCTCAATTTCACCAATTTATTTTCTTTAATTACAATTCTGTCAAGGCAGTGGATAAAAATATAGTTGACATGGGTAGATGGAAAGTCATCACTACCCACTGGAGAGAGGCTAAGTAAACAAGATGCTATGCTATGCTAGTGTGTGTTTGTCATCATCATGTGCAGTAAGTGCAATACGTCTCTGGCTCTTAGTGCTGCTTATTTCACACAATTTCCTACCTCAGTTGACCTAGAGTTTGAGACAGGAAGAAGCAGGAGAAACAGAACCTCTTCCTGCTGCTCCACCTTCCTCCACCTCCTCCTCCTCCTCCTTTTCTTCCTTCAGAAGACAGCAGCATTCTCCCTGCCAATCCTCCAGTTTCTGTAACCGCTGCAAGATCTGATTCCTCTCCTCTCCCGGTGGAGACGCCCATGCTTTGCTGTGTATTTGTTCTGAAACTCAGATCCTGAGTCTGTCCAGAACGTGTCCATTGTGCTGCTTTGATTGGCCGTTTGAGCCCTGGAATGTGTTAGGTTGATGTTTTGATTGGCTACTGCTGTGAGACAATGTTCTTGTGGTATTCTCTGTGCTCAGGAGTAGAGGTTGACCTCAAGGACCAGCTTACCGTCCACATATCATAAGCTTCAACATCACAGAGGAGAAACACAAAACTGACCCTGGATCAAAGTCAAGTGGAAGTTCCACAGTTTTCCTAGAGAAGTGTTTGATTTCTGACCTGCAGCCTCTTTCTTTCTCACTCTTTCAATCTGTCTCTCTCTGTGCTCTTTGAATGTCTCTCTCTCTCTCTCTCTCTCTCTCTCTCTCTCTCTCTCTCTCTCTCTCTCTCTCTCTCTCTCTCTCTCTCTCTCTCCCTCTCTCTCATCCAAGGACAGCTTACCAAAACAATATCCACTCCCTTACTACCATTTCTATTTAAGACTTCATATCTGTCACTGCAATGGGTGGTAAAGCCCAATTACTGTAGTATTTTTAAAGGTGCGATAAGAAAGATTTTTACTGTCCCACAGCACAAAATGACTATTATATATCTGCGGGGGGTTTATAGGATTGCTGATCAATGACCCAATGATTACTTCACAAGGTGCTGGGATTTCTGGCTTTCAAAACTCACTTTCTTGCTCATTGCACTGTTTTGGAACAAAAACTGCTCAACAATAGACACAGTCAGGAATTTCCAAAAAAGCAAATGAAAAAGAAATATTATTATTATTTAATGTTTTTTGCCCTATTAAACTGGACAATTTTCTACCGAAGCTAGAAGCCAAAGAACAAAAATTTGTATGCAAACAACATTGTATGTCACACAATGTCGGCTTCTCTATAGAATATTTTCCAATTAATTTCCCATAGAGCTGTACATCAGTGGCGAATGTTGAACCGTGGTGAATGTTTACAAATATAGCTCAATCTGTCCAAAACCATGAGAATACTCAGAGTGGCCATTTTAATATTTTGCTCCTCCTCCATGTTAGTCAGTTATGGTCAGACTGTTCCAATTATAAGCCAGTTAGCTTTTCCCTGTAGTCCCTCTGTGATAATGTGCTAAAATCCCTTAATCCTGTGGCCCACACATGACAGCATGTGCACAGGGAACAGAGGTCACTAGGTTGTGTGTGTATGTGTGTGTGCTTCCCTATGAATAATACATATGCATCCGCTTATGCTTTGTGCTCGTTGTGGGTTTAACTTTGTTTGAATGCATTTGTTATTCATATACGTACATTATACACATGTTTCTGTTTGTGAGCAGAGACAACTGGTCGCCATGTTGTCACACTGTCCGATACCTTTAGGGTTTATGTTACATCTCAGGGTTTTGCGGTTGTAAAAGATCCCGTTTGGGGGTGTATGTGTGTCAGAGATGACATAACTCCTACCACATGCATGCTGCTATACAAACAACATCTAACAAATTGAAAAAAAAAATGCACAAGCAATCCGTTATGCATACTGTTGTGCCATTGCTATGACTGATACTGTTAATTTTGGTGTGCTTTGTATTGACTTGCATTTTGAGGACATACTATAATGTGACAGTATAACCCAGGCTGGGATGAGGACCATGCCAGTTTGGCTCTCTGCTACATCTTCTCAGTATTCTCTTTTCTTCGCTCTTCAATTCCCCACCATGGCACACACACACAGGTTCACCGCCCCCTCTCCTGTCCGCCTTTTCAGCCCTCTCCTCAACATGATTAATCCTCGCCTACTCGTAATACAAGCTTGCACAGCTGCCTCCAATGCTCACATCTTTTTCAGGGATCCTTGGCATCACTGCCCACAAGTCAGCCTGGCACATCTACCTTGAATGCCTTGAATATCTGTTGGTTTCGTGCAGGCTTGGCAGCTCTACCCATCAGTCCTGCTGATTCAACTGTTTCAAATGCTTGCATCTTGCACCTCACTGGCTCAGAAGTCAAGCCGACACAAAGTCCTGGTGCAAACAGTATCTATGTCGGTTGCAAGGATACATCACTGCCCGCAAGTCGAGCTGGTGCAATCTGGGTTTCACACTCACCACCTTGATCTTGACAACACTGGTGCATTCAAGCTAAGCGAGGGTGCAACTTCATCTAGTGCTGTATTTCATTATCCTCCCATCAATACAGTTAGGTGATAAGGAGAAGCTTGATCTTGAGTAATAAAAATGATAAGTGTTTGATATTTGAGCTAATAAAAGCAGTTCTGCTGTGTAGCTACAGGCAGTGCCTGCTCTCTAGGCTGTGAGTCTCACAGCCTCTCTATCATGCATCCGTTGTTAGTCATTTTAAATTTGCTGCCTCTCTTCACCAACTCGTTTTAAGTTGAGAGTAGCAGGCGGCCCCTGCCCTGTTGCTCAGTCAAACAACAAAAATCACTGTTCTATTATCCCCAGTCGCCTCACTTTCATTTTCCACCATTTGGTGTGAGCATGATCTGATGTGAAAGATGCACGGAATCTGAAACATGCCCAATTACTTATTAAAAAGTCTATGGAGCAAATTTGGTCTCGCCCTCCATCTGCAAATATGAAGCTCAGGAATTCCATTATGCTGTTTTAGTGGAAACAACCTAAATGTAAAAGGGAAATTTTATCCTCTGAAGTGTGTCATTTAACATGTTTTTCCTGCTTCTTCCCATCCCACACCAGATGTTCTGATGTGTTGGTGGTCTTGTCAATAGCGTCTGCTTTTTGTCTCCCCTCAGCTCCTCAGGTCCTTCCCTCTCTTATTCCTCCTCCATTCCTCTTCGTATTGTTCATCATTCTTTCCCTCTCAAACTCATTTCCTCTCATCACCACTGACCGTCCGCCATCAATCTCAGCCAGGTCTCAGCAGTGTAACTCGGTAATATAAATCTCTTGGTCTCTCCCCACCTACTGACACCAGACACCAGGCCATGGCAGGGCAGGGCAGGGTAGGGCGAGGAGGGTTGGGTCATGAACACCGGCCTCTATAACGCTCCCCTCAAATATACAGTACTACTGTATATGTGTTATATTCAGCAGGGCACCAATCCACACAGATTGCAAAAGTCACATTTTGGATGAAAACTATATTGTTTAACTCCAAGTGTTTCTGCAGATACCCATTTATGACACTCAACCATGAGGTTTATGTGGCCATACCAGTAAAGTGGTGTTAGGTGTCCAGAGAGACATAGGATTCTGCTGACTTGTTGGGACGGCAAGAAGAGCAGCCTGTTTAGACAGGCCAAAGTGACGAATCTGGTCTCCGCACATAGACGCATGCCAACCTGGAACTCAACACCACAATCAGGACGTCCGATGGCAGCGTGACAGAGGCAGGCAAACAGCAGCTGATGAGCGTCCTGGATGGCCTGATCAGTCTGTCTGGCGTTCCTGGGATAACACCGGAGTAACGCAGGGTCCAGGATGGGATTCCCAAACCCTTGACCTGTCAATTGGGTGGATGTGACTCACAAAGAGAGACAGCTCAGATGGTTGATGTTTATGCACTTTCACTTTAGCCCTGTTAGGTTCACTGGAGCATGTATGTGTTCATGTACACCCACTCTCTATCTCAGTTAGTCAAGCCAGTCAGTCACTTACTCATATTGTAATGCACTAACATTAAGTTAAAGTTCCTGGGCTCTTTTGTTGTTTGGTGGTTTATGTTTTTTTATTTCAATGGATAACTGGCCAAGAAATTCTAAAACGTTGAAACATCAGGTTTTGGTGTCAGCCTCGCTTTTTTCCAGACCCACCATTTTTCTTGTTTTTATGGCATTTCTGCTTTATTGGACATGCGACAAAAGTCCTGGGACAGATTTGAACCCAGAGCATCACGGTTACATGATACGCACCCCAGACGCACCATTTTTTTTTACCAATGTCCAACAATCAGTGGACATTGGTAAATTCCTATAGTGACACATCTATCGTAGAAGAGGAAGAAACACCAGTTTCTCCCCCAACAGTAGCCTCAATAGACCATAATGCTATGCACCAACAAGACATGTTCTGTGTTGAGTAAAGGGTGCGACTCTCGCTTTCTCTCAACTGGAAAAACTCACTCTCTTGCTCTAACAAGATCACAATCATTATTGCTCTCTCCTCCTCCTACACACAAAACCCAGCTGAATACAAAAAGTCCAGGAACGTTGGAGATGTTGAAAGGCATTCTGAGAAATGTCAGAAATCACTAACTGAAGTAGAAGCAGGCCAGGCAGGTTGAGGGAAAGTGGGTACAACAAAAGTTAAATTACAACACAATGCTTTGAACAGCACAGATTGATGATACATAACGGTGAAAGACCATCTGAGGGTGGAATTTTCCTTTAAACATTCACTCACTAGCTTTCTTTTTCTCTCCCATGCACACACACACACACACACACATCGCGGTGAGGGACAGTGAATGGGGAGACTCCATAGAGAGATGCCAGTTAGAGATAAAGGAGCTGGAAAAAGGAAAAAGACGAGTAAAGGGACGTGAGTGAGAAATAATGGAATAAAAGTTGAGTAAAGGGAGGTGAGTGAGAAATAAGGGAGAAAGACGTGGAAGATGTGGAAATAGGAGGGAAAATAATGGAGAAATAGATGAGAAGGAGATGGGAGGGAAGGAATGTGGAATATGGAGAAAAAAGTGGGAAGAGAGAGAGGGGAAAAGGACAGAAGACATGGCAAGGGAGAAGGCAAAGAGTGAGAAAGAAAACAATTAAGCCAATCTCCAATAAGCCTAAATGTCTGTTTCCTATAATTTTTGTAGCTGCCCTCTACAGCCATATTGTGAATGAATGACTAGATGCTAGGCAAAGCGTTTCCTGGTGGCTACGCTCAGTTGGAAGTTGTGTGTGCGTGTGTGTGTCAAGGGATTGAAAGAGATGCTTGTTTGGGTGGGTGGGTGGGTATGGGTGGTAGAAAGAGAGAGAGAGAGAGCATGTGTGTGTGTGTGAGAGAGAGAGGGGGGGAGAGAGAGAGGGAGACTTGCATATGGGAAGAGGGGGGGGGGGGGAAACCGCCTCTCACATCTGGCTCGCCTTGTCAGACGACCAGCCTCACATGCAGAAGTTATGTTGAAACATCTCTGTACCTTCGCCCCAGAGAGGACTGTAGATGGGCCGGGCAGGGGGGTGGAGGGGGGATCGGAAATGCTAGATGAAGTAAATATGCATTTCTTTCGTGGGTCCAAATCCAAATAGGAAACCTCGTCCGCTGTTGGTGCAGGAAGGTGACGCAGCGCCAGATCTCGAGGAGCGTACCAGGTGAAGCGGTGACGACCATTGCGGCAGGCGGGCAGGCAGGCAGGCAGACGCAGCCGGGGCGCACGGTCCCAGCCCGAGCCGCTCGTACACAGGAATAAAGGAATTAAGGAATAACGGGGCAGTTTTCGGCGCGCTGATTTAGACGGGGAATCATTATGCGTCGGGGTGCACCGCAATGACAACCAAGCGAAAGTCAGCCAAGCTACAGCTGCGGCGGTCGATCAGCGAGCAGCTGCGGGACTCCACGTCCAAGGCTTGGGATCTGCTGTGGAGGAATGTCCGGGAGCGACGGCTGGCAGGTCAGAGAGCCAAACCCCAGGGATGGAATGGAGGGCAAAGTCTCCTAAACTCAGTCTACCCACCGCTTTATTTGCGGATTAGAGTTTAGCTGCCCTTTTAGACTGACACATATCTTTACGACAGTAACAGTAGCATATACACCACATTATCAAAGTGGTGTATGGTTAAATGAAGATAAGGTGTTTAAAATAGAGAGAAAAAAAAACTCATACATTTATGCTTTTCTGAAATGTTTTTCTGATTTTTGACTGTATGATGATCACTGATTGGAGGTCATAGTTTACCTTTATTTACATTTTATTTACCACCACATCACTGGAAATACCACATTCCATTTTGAATTAACTTTGCCGACTAAATGTAGCACATTAAAATCAATTCAAAAGTTTATCCTAGGCTGTGTGCTGCATATGTGTTATAGCCTGTGCGGTAGCGTCATGCGCCGCGCTACTGATATTTTGGGAAGGTCATTGTCAAATTTAGTGTCCATAACAGTAGAGGCATGTACTGTGGACAGAAGCCCACACAGTGGTTAAGATGCCAGACGTGCAACATTTTGTTGTTCTTATCTGAGGAGTGGTTTCTTTGCTGTGTATTATTGAGAGATCGGGGGATTTTAGATTTTGGATTTTTAGATTGTTGTTTTTTTTTTTGTATGGTGTCAAATATTCTACACGCCAATGCGCCAAGTTTGGGGGGTCAGTCGGTCTATATTTACAGTGTCCTGGATGCGCAGAGTTAGCTCTCTCTCTCGCTCTCTCTCTCTCTCTCTCTCACTCTCTCTCTATCTATCTCTCTCTCTCTCACTCTCTCTCTCTCTCTCTCTCTCTCTCTCTCTCTCTCTCTCTCTCTCTCTCTCTCTCTCTCTCTCTCTCTCTCTCTCTCTCTCTGACGCACACTCACAGACAGAGAGAGAGATGGAGAGAGAGCTGCAGCTGTCTGCCCTCCTCGGTTTAATGTAATTACTGAGATGTCTGCCTCTTAAGCAAATTAAACGCCGAACATTCCCACATTCACATCCGTAATGGCACGCCACAAACCACAGTATAAAGCAGGCTGCCATATCGGTTCAAACGATTATGCCTGTCAAGTGCGTTCATGTGCACAGCAGAGATTAATTGCATGTGGAAACAGCTATCAACTAACACTGTAGGTAAGTTTATAAAGCATTTAGATGATAGATAGTACATACTGCTATTGGCTACAGGATGCCTAGGCTACTTATTGCAAGAAACAACTTTCAATATGATGGATTATCTGTGAGGAATCTGATGGTGATGCTGGCTTTAGTGATGCTTTTTAGGATGGCACACAGTTAATGAGAGAGGAAAATGAGGGGGTGATAGTGAAATGGGGCATCAGAGAACACCTGCTGCCCCAATAATCCTCTTTCCCCCTTATTCCTCACCCCCTCATCTGCTCCTCCCTTCACCCACAAGTCCCCCACCCGCCTCTCCACCCCTCCCTCACCCCACTGCTTAACCCCTCAGTTCAAGGCACACAGTTCACATCTGTCTGGCTCAGATCCTCAAAATCTGCACGTCTGGCCTCACTGGTGTTCTGCTCCACAACGCATTTTCCACTCACTGAATTAGTCACTGCAACTGAATACTGTATAAGCAAACTTATGTTAGCAACTGCTGAGATGTATTTTACTAGCAACTACCGTAACTGTAGGTGTCTTAATCGTTTTGAATGAATAAACGGACAAATGAATAGATCAGGATCTTGATGATAAGGGCTGTGATTGATTGATTGTTGCGGTTCTGATGGAGTTGATTGTGTTTATGGTTCTGTTCCATCCTGTCTGTGTGTGTGTGTGTGTGTGTGTGTGTGTGTGTGTGTGTGTGTGTGTGTCTGTGTGTGTGTGTGTGTGTGTGTGTCTGTGAACTGAGAGTACATAATAGCACCTAGATTTGGCTGTAATCCCAAGGATTTTAGGTTAGAGGTGGGGGTCAGAACTCCCTTTGCATGTAGGATTATTGGGTCTTAGTTCCTCCTCTCTCTGTGTGTGTGTGTGTGTATGTGTGTATGTGTGTGTGTGTTAGAGGGATGGGTTTTGTTAAGTAAACCTAGATCCAGATAAAGGAATTTACACAGATCTATAATCACTGTACCTCCATCTTCAATCATCCCTTCCTGATTAGAAGTTGTCCAGTGTCTAGTTCTTATTCTCACTATAAGCAACTGCTTGGCGACTCATCTGTATGGCATTGTGTTCCGCTGCTACGCCGATGATACTCCACTATATCTG
Source organism: Centroberyx affinis (assembly GCF_046629955.1). Taxonomy (NCBI): domain Eukaryota; kingdom Metazoa; phylum Chordata; class Actinopteri; order Beryciformes; family Berycidae; genus Centroberyx; species Centroberyx affinis. The sequence goes on from NW_027279964.1 coordinate 53,153, forward strand.
TCAGTAAAACCCGATGACTGAAGTAAGTTGGCTGTATTGGATGTCTGTCAATGGATGTCTGAGGACTTCCCCCGACAAACCTGAACTTCTTGTTATTGGCCCTGAATGGATTTCAAGACAAATTCATCAGTCTCTTGGTCCTTTAACAGAGAATCTCAAGGCTGTATAAAAAAAAACCATTTTGGTATCATCTTTGATCCAGGTTTAAACCTTGAGCAACATTCCTAAAAGCTAGTTCAGTCATGTTTTGTTCAACTAAGGAATACTGCCAAAATTAAATTGTTCCTATTTCTCACTGACACAGACAGAATCACACAGGCTTGTATACCTTCTTGTCTTGACTACTGTAACACCATATTTACCTGTCTTAACCAACAAGCTCTGGCACAGCTCCAGTGTGCTCTTTCCCACTATTGCTGTGTTTTGTTTCTTGTTATTGCCTGTTTGTGAAGCACTGTTTATACATAGTGTTTATTGTTATTATTATTGAACATATGATATTTCCATGATGTCACTGCTGGTGAAATCCTCATCCTGTCAAGAGATCTGGGTATCAGTAAACAGTATCTGTTGATATCATACAGATATTTGGTATTAGTATTAATTTTAAGACATCAGAATGTATCAAAGGATTTAAAAAATGCTGAGCACTAAAATGTCCTTCTTTGATAATGGACATTTGTATTGAGAAATGAATTTAAGGTTGTTTTAGAGTATTTTTGGAATTCAAAGTTTTAGTACTATCAGTATTGAAAAAACAATAGACAGACCTACTCTCATCCTTTGCTAAGTTTCAGTGATGATGGTGAATACAGTATGAAATGGGAAATCTATACTAGCTGCCACCCAAATACTGGTGAATTTAAGCTGTCTTATCAATCAGCCACTTTAGCAGGGAACCAGCTACCGTTCCATGTTTCTTTCCTATTCTAAAAAAAAAAGACAGAAAATATTGAAAAGTGGCTGGTGGATTTTGGATTCATCAGCCACTGTGGCGGGGGGATGAAAAATTCCTGCCCTGAATATGAGCATGTTAATGATGAATAACATTCACCGTCAGAACTTAATCATCTTCATTGTCACTGTAACAGTCACTGATTTTTCAGCCTCCTCTGAAGTTCATTTGTCTGTTTAGTTTCTGCTCTGTCTAGGCCAGCTGTAACTGAGACAGAGTGATGCGTATTATCTTACTGACCTCTTACTACAGCCTTGCACTATGCCAATCCATTTACACACATCTATTTAGCTGGCTATCGGGTTGCTCTGCCAGCCTGCAGTGGCCTGCACCAGGCAGTGATAACCCTGGGTTTACTCATTGTGTCCTCCACATAGTGGTTTGGGTGTTTCTGGGTTTTTCTGGAGAGATAGTAGCCTTGTCAGCTGGACAGACACAGACTAAGACGTATATTGACAGGCAGAGTGAAAAAGACAATACATGCAGTAAGCCTTCCATTTACTTGTGATAATTTCCTCTCACATTGCCTCCAGAGGGCAGTCTAATCAAATCACTCCATTTCAGTGGTAGGGAAATGTAATATTTCACAATTTAACAGAATTCTTCTGACTGAGCATACATAGCCGACTTTGTGATATGTGGTTAATGCACATAGACATTTAAAAAGCCTTTCTGGAATTTCATACGCTATTCACTCACACCTTTCTGACAGCCTAAGACCTGCACACTAAAAAGCTCTAATGTGAGCTTGTGTGTGTGTGTGTGTGACTGCTGACCTGAAATTGACTTTACTATGACCTACTTTTCACATAACCCCCCCCCCCATTCGTTCCCCAAAATGAATTAAGGTGACCCCCCCTAACCTCTTGTCTTGGTACTTCACTACTAAACTAAACTAAACTAGGCCAAAGAATGAACTTCCCTCCTCCTCCCTCCTCTCACTGCATTCCATACATTTATCCGTTAACTCTGTTACTGTATGGCAACATTGTGTCACACATTTCGGACTCTTAGCCCTTCTTATTTCACCCACTATACAGCCGATTTTGTTGAATGTATTACTAACTGGGGGCCGCAAGGATCACTGTGGGCGCAGGATATGTGCTTGATGAATTATGCTAAATGTCATGTGGTACGCACTTGATGCTACGGTGTGGATTTAGAGAACATTTCTCAATAGAATTACAATCCTACTCAGCATTAGTAACAATAGCACGCTCCTACATACATTCCTCAGCGCACTCTCACACACCCACATACTCTCTATTGTTCTGCCCTTTCCCATTTCACATCGGGATATGCTTGTTGGGATAGTGTTTTTTCCAGGCCTATCCCCTCTCTGATTACATCTTCCATCCCACATTTGCTCTTACTCACACACACACACACACACATGCCATACATACATACATATGCCTGAGGCTATAGCAAATTGTGTCTCTGGCACAGGTTCAGGAAGCAGGGCAGTGTTCCCAGATATAATCATGCCATTGGCTGCTGGTCATGTGACCGAAGGAAGGACGAGGTGGAAGCAAGAGTTTTACGAGTCTTCCTCCCATCTCAGATGAGAGCTCAGCATGACTGTGGGTGTGGGTGGGTGTGTGGGAAGAGAAGACGCCTTGTCAGTGGAGCGCAGGTAGTTTGATGAAGCTTGTGTGTGTCGTGTCACATGGCTAGCGTTTGTTTGACTATGAGCTGAAGGGAGGAAGAGAGGGTGGGGACCTGATTTGGCTTCCAGTGAGGGCATGTTGAAGGCAGGAATGCTGAGGGAGTGCGCAGACAACAGATCATCCGGGAGAGAGTGAGACAGACTTGTACGCTAGTGAGAATTAGATGGTACTTTGTACAGTATGGAGGCTCTAAACAGCGTGACCATTGTGGACAAGGTGGACACTACAGAGAGCACAGTGGACAGTGTGGCTGCATCAGCAGACTGTGTAGGTGCCGTAGAGAATGCAGACGTAGCAAAAGCTGCAGGGAATGAAGAGACAGCAAACAGCAATCCGGACAGTGCGGACACTGCAGGCATTGTAGAAACTGCCAGCCACGAGGACGTCACTCGTAGCGTGGAGACTGTAAAAGTTACGGACCCTACGAGTATAAACATCGCTGACAGCGCGGACAATGTGGGGGATGTTGACAGTCTAGACAGTAGTGGCATTGTTGGTACAGAGCGCAGCGTGGACCATGCTGACAGTAGTAGGAGTATGGAAATCGATGGCAGCGCGGTGAGTGTGGGCCTCAGCGTAGCAGGTGACAGTAATGGCTGCGAGAGTGACAGCGACTGCACCAGTGAGAGCACCTGCCTGGAGGCGATGACACACGACGGGCAGCAGCACTACCTGAGGCTGGGCGACACCCCGCGCCGGCGCTCGGCCCTGCGCCTCTCACGCATCATTGCCCGGCAGCAGCTGCTCAGGAGGCTGGAACAAGGTAGAAACGGTGGGAAAGGCAAAGTTGTGATCTGCCTGTCAGTTATTTACACAAGTGATTGATTAGATCTGTGTCACCAGGATGGGACAGTCAGTTAGTTAGTGTTATGATAAAACCTTCTTCTGATCAGTGATAATCTCCAGAACTGGATGTTTTTTTGGAAGACAAACAGAACAAATGGAATTATCACAGTTATTTTCACAGTTTCTGTGTAATTACATCTATTTTCTCCTCTCAGTTGGCTGTTTTTCAAAAGTGAGAGATGGAACATGAATATTAGTATGGTATATGACATGTATATGATGGTATGTAAAGCCCTTTGAGACTTGACTGTGATAAAGGGCTATATAAATAAACAAGACTAGACTAGACTAGAATAGATTTGACTTTTCAGAAGTAGCCCATGTGGGAGAGACACAGTGTAGTGTAGGAAACATCTCTCCTCTGTCACTTCACGGTTTTTAAGTATGCTTTATTGGCATGAGCGTGCACACTACAGGTTGCCAGCACTCCCACTTTCTGCTTTTCCTCAGTCTGGACATATAAGGCCACTTTTCCCTCCAAAAGATGGTTTTCATAAATCTGAAAGAAGCAATAACAAGCTGTAAGGGACTGCAGTGTTATTGTTTTTGTCTCTCTCCTCACTGGTCACTCTTCAGCTTTGTATTCCATGGTTATTTCCTCACCTTCCTGTCACATGACTCATGTTTGCAGGGGAGTGGACAGTGGAACTGCCTGGTTTTCATGGAAATGTCACAGCACAGGCACTGGGTCGTCCCAATGGCTACTCTATATGAATATGTGTGTCTTATGAGTTTTTATTCCTCACATTGCAGATGTTGGATTACTCTATATTCAGAGATTTTTCTGGGCATAATGTTAGTACGCTTGAACAAATCAGATGTTGTGTTTGTGTTGTTTTGAGTGCATTGTGTTGTTTTGTGTCCTGCTTTTGGTCTGTTGAAGGATCAGAGACATGTCAGGTCTTGTGTTTGGTGTTTGTTTTTTTTTTCCCTGAGAAGTTAGTCTGCCAAATTTTACATTGAGCATCAGGTGCAGACACAGGCTGGTTGAAAAACTAAAAGATGTGTGCAGAGGGAAAGTCAGAGAGAGAGAGAGAGAGAGAGAGAGAGAGAGAGAGAGAGACAGGAGGAGAGAGAAAAAAACGAGCTGCTGCAGGGGAGGAATGTAGATGGAGAAGCAAGTTTATGCCTGTGCTCTTTTTGGGTAAAGCTATGATTCATTTAAATTTCATGCACAATCTCATGCACATACACACTCTCTCTCTTTCTGTTGCTCTCTCTCTCTCTCACTCTCACACACACACACACACACACACACACACACACTCTCCAGATGCATTCCAGTTCTCAGCAGCTGTAGATTCTAGTTAAAAGCGGAGAACTCAATGACCTGACCAAACCTGATCACCTGTAGTCTCCATCTGAATCAAAATACCTCTCAAATGTTTTAGATCGATTACATTTTAACATTTTCTAGGCATTTAGTGGACGCTCTTTTCTAGTAGGGGAATGTAGGGGAAATAGTTCATGAAGAAAGGGTCTTTTGAGGAAACAACGCATAAATTGACTTTTCTAAAATATATCATTGATGCTTGTGTCATATTGGTGGTTGTTTTGCCTTGTCATTATCAAAGACTGGAGGTCATAGTTTACTCACTTTTTTTTATTTTATACTGGTGAAGGGACAGTCTGCCTAACCTCTTGGCCACTCTGCCTCACAATCTTAGCTAAGCTCTAAACTTTTTGTACCTAGCCAGCTGGCAATGAATGCTCAAGTCACTAAATGATAAAAAAAAGAAGATATGTACAGAATGCAGCACATACACATAACCACCTTGTCTCCCCTTCAGCAACCGCAGCCTAAAGCAATATAATAATTTGAAGCAGTAAATGCATTGCTGTACTACATTGCTTTAATACCCTCTGCTGGAGAAACAGTGGCATAACCAAATATGCCACTTTGTCACCCTCAACCTTCTTGTGTGTGTGTTTTTCTTTCTTCAGACTTCCCAGCACTACAGCCAACTGTTTCCACTAACCAAGCAATCCTGGTAGTTAACACTTGTTAATATCTTAACCCCATGGTCAGCTGCAAATTTACATCAAGCATACAACCTCTTTTCAAACCTTTCAATTTGTCAGCATGGAGATAGATGCTGACAAATTTTAAATTGTCTTGGCAGTCTATCTACAGCTGTCTCCCACAGTGTACAGAAGAGTCTGTGCTTGAACCTGTACTGATTTCATGCCAATATTGACTCAGTTTTACAGTACATTCCTGAGGGCTTGACATCACCGCAGATGTACCGTACAGGACAGGATAGACATATTCCTCTTAACCCATCACTCACTCTCTGCCTTCTTCACTACTTTTTTCTCAGTGACCTTTAAACATGGAGGACTAAGTGCTTTAGCTTATGTGGGAATATGGCTGCTGTCCAGACTCTCTCTCTCTCTCTCTCTCTCTCTTTCTCTCTCTCTCTCTCTCTCTCTCTCTCTTTCTGTGTGTGTATGTGTGTACGTGTGTCTCTAGTATTCACCCAAAAGTGAAGGACTATGACTAAAAGCATTTACCTCTCTTCTGTTCTTAATCCATGGAATCTATTTTAATGGAGTTTGACTGAACAGTTGTGTTTAAACCCACAGCATTGCCTGAAAATGTATCTTTGTATAATTAACAGTACTCTCTGGCTCTCTTACTGCTCATTATCTATCAGTGTGGCTCAGTCAGTCTAACTAACCCCCAGCAATTATCCCAGCTGACTCCCACTGACATGTTAAGTCCAGGAAGTGTTGTTCCTGTTGCTGTTCTTAGCTCACACTCCGCTCTGGATGCCTGGGAAATTCAGAGCAGGAAATGATGTCATGCGAGGCACTTCAGAGTCCTTGAGACCCAGTATGAGGCAGACATAACACTGAGGAGAGGCGGACATAAAGTCAAGGTTATTGGCCCCCTCCGGCTTATGGAAGAGGCCTCGGATAAAAGGGAGGAAATGAAAGGCAGAGGAAAGAAAGGCAAAAGGCGTACTTGCAGAGAAAAAACTTGTAAGGACTTTCGGGCACTTTTTCATTATGTAATGTAGCTGGCACCCTTGTTATGCAATGAATTACCTTACAGCCCCTTCGTCCCACAGATGCACACACACACACACTCATACACATACCATCTGTCTTCCTTCCCTGCTGTTATTCTGGTGGCTTGCTGCCTGTTGTCATATATTCTACACAGCAGGAGTGCAGGGACACGGAATAGACCGAAGGAATGAAGGAACGGCATGGTGGGCAGCTTGGATTAGCGCCATCTGACTGTGTGCATTTGTGTGTTTTGTGGCCCACTAATGACATGTTTGTGTACCAATTAATCTCTTGATTAAATTCTGCACAGATGAATAGAAGCTCTTTGTTCCCACGCTGACGGGAGCGCTGACACTTAGCGCCTTTGATCTCTCTCGCACAAACACACAGAAACACACACACAAACACAAAAGGCAATGAGGCATGCCATTTTGTGCATTTCCTAATATATCTAGGGACTACAGTTGCTGTATAACAATTAATTACTAGAAAAGGCAGCACTAGGAAAGGCAGCATAAATGCATTTGGGATATTGAGGGTTTTCAAAGTCTTGTATTTAGCATTCTAATGGAGGTAAATTGGTCATAAATAGGATGTGTTAACAAGACTATCCCATCTACCGCTATACTGGGTAGTAAACTGAATAGCTCCACTGTCTTGGCAAGAGTTGAGGAGATTGAGATGAAGCTGTACTGTATACTTAACATACAAAATACTAGGACAACCTTCCCAGTATTGAATTGCACCCGTTTCTGCATAATCCGTCTCTCTAGTGCCACAAGGCTTAAACATTTCTTCCTTATACTGTCTCCTCTCCTTTCACCTGGTCAGTGTGTTTCATACAAAGAGCGGGTAATGTTTCTACAGTCAGTGTGTAAGTGGCTGGTGTGGTATGTCTTCCTCCCTGTGGTTTTCCCACAGGATCTGTCCATCCCAGCTGCCCTCCCCACCCCAGTTGTCTGCCTGTCTCAGCCGTTTCACATTCTCTGACTCACTGGGGGCAACATCTGGACTGTGCTAAATGTGCTTGACTGTGCTGATATATGTATGTGTGTGCGTGTGTGTGTGCACACACTGCATTCCCTCACACATTGTTCTGGTCCTCCGTTTCGTACAGTCAGCCAACAGTGACAAGCCTAGGTCAGAGTCTCCTCGCTCGCCTACCAGTAGGTTCAGCTGACATGTTGAGTTAGCGTCCGCCAGTTGTCGGTCTGCGGCCTCGGGGGCTGGCTGATACAAAAGCTGGCTCAGATTAGCCATTTTCTCCATGGAAGTGATGAGGCAACAGCAGCTCTGGTAATGACGATGAAGATGTGATGAGGGAGGCGTTGAGCGAAGTCTGGTAGGAGCACGGTGGAAGACGGGATGAGGCAGTGAAGAGGAGCAAAGCGGACGGATGAAGGATTATGTGTGAGGACGTATTATTGTTAATATTAGAGAGAGAGTGCAGGTGGGTAGTAGTGGGTAGTGGATAGTAGTAAGAGAGATGCAGTAAGGTTATAGTTCAAGTTCAATTCAAGTTCAATACTTTATTGCCATGTCAACAAAAGTTGATCGGAAGTTGTATAGAAAGAGAGAGCAGTATTCAAATGCTTTTATAGATTTTTCTCTATAGAGGCAACATACTGTGCAGCACTTCTACAAGTTTTAGAAGTTTTAGAAATAGAATAGAAATTGTATGATGTCGCGTGCTAACAAAAATAAAGATAAAGCCCAACCGTAACCATAAATAGGTCGGAAGAAATGAACAGAACAAGAAGAATAAGCATAAAAATAAACTTACACAGAGGGAGGAGAGGCGAGACTGGTGCAGCGTAAGGCAGAGAGAAGTGCAAAAGTAGACAGAGATATTGTATGTGAATTATAATGAAGTAGAAAGTGAGAGAGGAGGCTAAGGAGATAATTAGAGGGAAGAGAAAAGCTGCATGGGGCCGGCTGGAAGAGGGAGGCAGAGTTGTAAACAGAAGGGCTGGAAAAGGGAGAGAGGAGGGAAGCACAGAAAGCGTTGTCGTTTGATGGAGCGCCGGACAGTGGCGGATGGATGTGACATGGGATGGAGAGGAGACTATAACAGAAATATAAGCACGTCGACCCCCTACACCATGAGTGAACCATGAGGACTTCAAGTGAGTTTTTAATTCTCTGCGCCTCTTCTGTTTTCTCACACTGAAGACTAGAGCGCTGTGCCGGAGAAACGCCGCTCGCAGGAATTTCTCAGTTCTCAGAGTCTATTTTCAGAGCGTGACAAAATGTCTTTCATGTTTCACCCTCATGTTGCTTCATATGTGATTTAGAGAGGGGAGTTATGCTGGGAATGTTGGGAGAGGGATGTAATTGGCGGATTGCGGTGAGAAGATCGTTTCCTCTGACCGTTCTCATCTCTGTGTGATGGTGAGGATGGAGGCTTTTTTCTTGTGCCGCTTGAACCGTCTCCTCTGTGTTTGTGCGGTGCCTCTCCCATTCACTTTCAGCGCCTCTAAGAGTGTGAATAAGACAAGTGAGTTAGTGTGAGTGAATGAGATTTTTTAAGGGGGAAGAGATAAGGGGCAAATGCCATAGTGGTGACTGCAGAATGTAGAAACAGCTAGGAGTAATGTAGGGGGGTGTTTTCGATTTGACTGAGAGGGACTTTAATACAATCTGTGTGTGATAGTTTAAATTCTTTTGCAGTTAAACTACCAGTCAAAAGTTTGGACACACACATTTTTATTTATTTTTTAAATTTCTCACATTTTAGAATAATAGGAAAGACGTCATAACTATGAAATAACACAAATGGAATTATGCAGTGACGAAAAAAGTGTTAAACAAATCAAAACTATCTTATATTTTAGATTCTTTAAAAGTAGCCACCCTTTGCCTTGATACAAAGGCAAAGGCTTTGGAAAGAAATTCAAACATAGGCATCAACTTCAATATTTATATTTGTTTAAGAAACAAATTTCAAGCATTTAAGCATAAGCCTTTAGATCAAAATGGCTTTAATGAAAAACATGGTACATTCAATCAGGTGTGTCCAAACTTTTGACTGGTAGTGTAAGTTTATGTAAGTTTGTAAAGCTAAAAACTCAAGTTCTATAGGAATATGTGTGCAAATTTCATCACTGGCACCAGGATCTTTAAAATGTCCTTGTCAGCACAAAGCTCCACAGAATGGTTTAATCAGTGTTTGCTCATAAAGAAAATGTGGGTACACGCATACATGCATGTGCATGTGCAGACACACACACATGCACAGTAGAGAGCTGCCAGTTTAGCTGTGTGGGCAATACATATGCTAGCGGAAAAAAGTAGTAAAACCAATGCCTGTAAAATGTCTACTGGTGTCGGTTACAGCACCTAATGGGGTGTGGTGCCATGTGGAAAGCCTGTGAAGTTTACACTTTAACAGCCCAAATCTGATGCTGTATGGAAATTTCAAATCTGAGTAGATATCAGATTTTCCCAATATCTATATATATATTTAAAAAAAAAAACTAAACTGTGTGAAGACATTTCTCTGTCCTCTCAAGATCTCAAGTGTCCCTCGCTGGCTCCCTTCCAGCTTTTCCGATCCCCTCATTCCAGCGGAAATCTCAGAGGAAAATTGAGTTCTGCTGAGATGTTCCTCCCCATGTATTAAAAATGCTGGGATGGGGATAGCAGCCGCTGCTCCCAATCCAATGTCACACTCTTTATCTCTGTCTTTGACTCTTCATTTGCTTCTGTTTATGATATGTGATGAGACGAAATCCCGCAGGGACTTTCCTCCTCACAAATGCCGGGATGTGATATCACGCAACGCTTTAGACGAATCCAATTTCAGTCCAATGCTCTTTCTCTCTGACTTTGAATCACTCTCTGTTTTTATGATATATGACGTACAGACCAACTGAATTATGGGTGTCTCATATAAATGGTTACGCAGAACCTAGAACCTTGTGAATATAATTCATAACTGTTCACAGGGCCAATACGTAATCAATATGTGGGTGTGTTTACTCAACCTGTCTCTTCTCCTTTTGGGCTTTACAGAGATTGAGGCTAAGGAGGCTTGCGATTGGCTGAGAGCGGCGGGGTTTCCACAGTACGCCCAGCTCTATGAAGGTAACACACACACACACACACACACACACACACACACACACACGTACACACACACAAACATGTACATAGAGTAGCCACAGTCTGTGGTCCAGCATTTACACAGCTGCCGTGTTTCACACAAAGACTTGTCCCTTCAAATCCCTCCTCTGTATTGCTCTGTCTCTCTCTCTCTCTCTCCCTCTCTCTCTCTCCCTCTCTCTCGACCCATCCCTCTATCTCTCTGTCCCTGTCTTCTGGGCTGCTGTGGTCTATTTCCAGGCTCCAGTTCCTGTCCAGAGGGAGGGGTCATGGGAAAGGCCTTGTTATCACTGCTGGGACTCTCATAGCCTCTCTCTCTCTCTCTCTCTCTCTCTCTCTCTCTCCCTCTCTGTCTCTCTCTCTCTCTATCCCCTCTTCCACCTTTCTTCCTCTGTCCTCTCCTCTACTCATCCGCCACTCATCTTCCACTCAGGTCTGCACAGCAGAGCCGCACCATCTTTCTTTCCCTCTTTCTTTCTTTGTTGTCTTTCTTGCTTTCTTACTTGCTTTCTTTCTTGCTTTCTTGGTTGCTTTTCCTGTCATTTCCGTCTTTCCTTCCCTCCTTCCTTCCTTCCTTCCTTCCCTTCTCACCTTGTTGGAAAACCCTAGAGGCATTCATGTGACGATCATCTGCTCTCGTCCAGTTGAGGCACAAACAGGAAACGGCCCCAGTAATCTAAGAAGTAGCTCTTAAATGCGCTGCTCCTTGTTTAGCAGCGCACCCTGCACCTCTCTGAGAGCCAGTAATCTGGGGTTATGGATGCCGGCCTGTGGGACTCTGTGGCTTTCATAAGGCCTGCAGTCTACCACCACACACAGAGAATCACAAAAATAAAACGCTTGAGTCATTTTTTTGTGTTTGGCAATGTGCGGAATTTAAGTTATTTTTGGGGGTTAACAATTTTGTGAGTGTGTGTGTGTGTGTGTGTGTGTGTGTGTGTGTGTGTGTGTGTGTGTGTGTGTGTGTCTGCGTGTGTCTGCATGTGTCTGCTCCTCCAGATGCAGATGACTGGTGTTAACAGTTAGTGGCAGCAGGTGTGCCAAACATCACAGACTTCAGTAAATGTTAACCCCTCACTGCTGTCTCCTGTCAATCATTAACTGTAAACCTACCTCTCTCTCTGTCTCTCTCCCCCTCTCTCTCTCTCTTTCTCTTTCACAGATTCCCAGTTTCCAATTGACATTTCGTCGGTGAAAAGGGACCATGACTTCTTGGACAGGGATCTGGTCGAGCCTCTGTGTCGGTAAGGGCACTCACAGAAAACACACACACACGCACACATACTGTACATACACACTCACTCTCTTGGTCTGTCTCCCTCCATTTCAGTGTATATATTTAACACCAGTATCAAAATTTCATCATCATCATCGTGCAGCTTCCATTTCATTGATTCATCCATTCCTCTCCTCCTTCCCCTCGTTCTGCACCCTGATCTTTTCCCTGCGGCTTGGTGCTAACCGCTAATCATCAGACGTCTGACCCCGACCCTTAATGAACTCCCAGTCCCTGTCTCCCCCTCCGACACACAGGCTTTGATCTGGTCAGCCACCCCCCCCCCCCCACTCTCTCCCACCCCTCTGCCATGCTCTGATCTCCCATTCAAAGAGCAGAGACCCTCAGGGGGCGAAGCAGGAGGGGTGGTGTGAGGGGTGAGGGCAGTGGGGAGGGGGTTTGTTGGGGGGGTTTGAGGATGCCAACGTAGACTACCAGATGGCTGTGTGCATATTTAAGGTCCCTCTGCACACTTCAGCTATGATCTTTCTCTGTTTCATGTCTCTCAGTCTCTCTCTCTCTCTCTCTGGTAAAGCACTCCCTTCTCATTGAAGCTTTTTTTGGTCGCACCAACATACTTACTCACATACTTTCCCCCTCCTATCTCCTCCCCCCCCCTCTCTCTCTGTATGTCCTTGGGAGAGGCGGGTGTGGTAATGATAGTGTTAGTGATTCCTCACAGCTATACTGTGAGAGAATACACATCGGACCCCCTGAGAAGCAGCTCAGCAGCCGTAAAACATATTCATAATGAGCTCTCCCTCTTTCATACATCGCTCTCACAGACACACATACTCAATGATCCATAATCTTTCATGCGCACATAAAAAACTGTTTTAACTTAGATTATTTATTCATGCATAGGTTCATGCTTGCAAGACTTCACACACATACAACTGTTGTAGAGGAGGAGGAATTGTTGTACTATCCTGCAGTACAAATGCAGGGTGTGGAGACTCCTACAATGGCTCCCAGTGTATATTCCCACAACTTTAATGTTTACCTCCAGCGAGACAGACAGTTGACATGACAGCTTGTTACCGTTATTTTCTAGTTTATATGTAGTGACAAGCAATCTCCTGTCTGCCAATCTGTATGGGAGAACAGAGAAAGTAAACAGTGAACAAAGGAGGATTTTCTACTGTGCTATTAGAGGGTGAAAACCTTCCCAATGACAGAGGTCATAATAGACATGTAAGCACCAAAACATGTTTTTAATGATCCCGTCTTGAAAGACAGGAACACAGACACCACCCTCCTAACTAACCACTCTTCTCATCCCCTAAGTTGCCTTAGGGGGAGACAGCGGGAGGGAAGGATGGGTGCCGAGAAAGGCTTTTTGGTAACGAGGTTTCCCCCACTGTAAGGGTGAAAGTGTGGAAGGGGAAGGGGTGGATGGGTGAAGATAGCTGAGGGAGGGGAGATGGATAGGGGGAGGAGGGAGGGGTGGGGCAGGCTGCGTTTGGGGGAGAAGCACTCCTTTGGGTGAGGATCAGTCTCGAGTGGAAGTGTAATGGAGAATCTCTCTCTGATGCCAGAGAGGAGAGGAAGGGATAGGGGGAGAAAAATACTAGGAGGCAGAGGGAGGGAAGAAAGAGGCAGAGTGGGAGAGAGGGAGACAGAGTAGAAGGGAAAGGATACAGTCAGAAAAGAAGATCAAAGGAGAGAAAGAAGAGGCGCGTCTGAGAGTGAATGATTGAGACTCAGGAGGAGAGAGTAGCGGAAAGTGAGAGATAAGATAGTGAAAGCAAACAGAGTGTTACAGTGCAGAGGAAAACAAACACAGAATGCATCCAACCCATTAGCTCTAGCATGTTTGACTGACTGTGTCTGTGTGTGTGTGTGTGTGTGTCTGTGTCTGTGTTGCAGACGTCTAAACACCCTGAACAAGTCTGCCTCCATGAAACTGGATGTCAGCCACCCCAAGAAGAAGGTAAGAGATCATGTATAACAGCATGTCTTTATCATTTTAACAGAGTGAAGCCTTTTTGTTGTTTTGTTGGTGCTTTGCAACAGAACATGATGTACTATGTCAGCTGTCATGAATGGACACATCCTTCTACAATATATTTGGGGAGAATTAAACAGTATGATGATTGTGTCCCATTATGTTTGTTCTTTCTGTTCCTAATTTGTCACAGTATAAAGAGTGTAAATGATTAGTCCTTTGTCTTGACCATGCACATCTGAAACATCTGAAAAATGTGATGCCATGTTATTCAAAGAGGTTCCTGCCTTTGATGCCATCTAGTGACACAAAGTGAATATGGCGCCTCTCAGCCAGGCTTTGCTGTCGATGTAGTGATGATTTCTTGATAGAAAATACCACAGACACCACACTTAATGTCTCTCCCATCCTTCCCCAGGCCGATGACTCTGACGAGGATGACCCACTGGCCATCAGTAAAAGATGGACGTTTGAGTGGAGCAGCCGACGCTGGTCCCGCCTGCAGGATTTCCTGTTGGACAGCACCAGTGAGAGCAGCCCGACAGGCCAGGGGGAAGGGCTGCACAGCACTGTGAGCAGTGAGAGCGTTCTGACAGACCTGAGCGAGCAGGAGATCACAGAGATCTCCTCGCTCCACAGCGAAGACTCCGCCTCCGCCATGCCCGACTCTGTTTCTATGGCGTCCCTCGCCGCTTCCTACCAACCACCCAGGGACCTTCCACACTACAACTCCCTGCCAATCAAGAGCAGCCGCCATGGGCAAGGAGGGCGGAGTAAAGCCAAGGAGTTCTTGCGTCGAATGGAAATAATGCGCACCTGGGGGCCGTCGACGAGGCGGAAAAGCTCGAGTCGCAGGCCGCCACTGGTCATCAGCGGGCCGGTGTTACAGGGGGAGGAGCCTCACGCCCTGCAGATGCTCCAGTGTACCCCCATCAGCCAATTAGAGAGCAGCCCTAAACACATTCACCACACTGACGGCAGCACTTCCTCTGTCTCCCATGGCAACGACTGTAAAGACGAACCCATGGTGAGTGTGAGCCCCAGCAGAGAGACCGCAGCCCCCAGTGTGGAGGAGCATGCGTGTAAGAAGCCCCGCCCTGCCAGCAAGAGAGGGAGTGTGTATCTGGAGGACATGGAGCTGCCTTCTCAGGGCAAGAGGACTGAAGGACAGAGCCAGTTTGGCAGAAACCAGTTTCACTCCTATGAAAACCTCCTCATTCACATCCCTAAAGACCATAAGCCAGGCACCTTTCCTAAAGCTCTGTCCATAGAGAGCCTGGCTCCTTCGCCCACTGACAGACACAACGCCCCCCAGACGAAGGCCCAAACTCTTCCACCCAACAGCAGACTGGCTGAGCCTTGGACCGGTAAACCTCTGTCCAAGCCCCCGTGTCCCGGAGCGCCGCGGGGCAGCAGGGTGAGCGTTTACGACAATGTGCCGGGGTCCCACCTGTACGCCAGCACAGGAGACCTGCTGGACCTCGACAGGGAGGACAACCTGTTCCCTCACCTGGACGACATCATCCAGCACGTCAGCGGCCTGCAGCAGATAGTGGACCACTGGAGTCGAAGCGTGTTGCCCGAGGATGAGACAGGGGAGGGGGAGGGGGAGGGGGAGGAGGGGGAGGGCAGGACCACCCCCAGCGAAGGCGAGAGAGACGGGGTCTCCCTGAATGACACTGACTCTACGGGGACCAGTCGGGAGAGGCGGGACTCTGGAGTGGGAGCCTCGCTGACCAGGCCACGGTGAGGATCTGTCCAGTCAATCAAATTGACCTCCAGTTAGGCTTTGGTTTTGGCTCAAACTGTCTCTTTCTGTGTCTTTCTTTACTTCTATTTTCTCCCCGTCCCAGACTACGATGGCCCAGTTTCAGAATGTCCGACCCTCTCAGCCAACCAGCATCTTCGCTGCAGATCAGTAGCCAATCAGCAGGCCAGCTCAGTCTGCTGCAGAAGTTCTCTTTGCTCCGCCTCACCGCCATCATGGAGAAATACTCAATGTCTAATAAACATGGCTGGACATGGTAGGTACACAAACACACACTCTGATACACACACATGCATGCACAAATAGAAGCTGGACTTGATCAGTAACTATACACACCGTCAAGTTGAAAGTCTGATACGGATTATTATAAGTCTTTGTCCTTAGGCCTCTCTCCATTCTGTACAGTGAGGCTGTTAGTTCATATTTCACACATTCCTTCATAATTTAGGGAATACACAGGATTTGACATCACATGGTGAGACATGGAAAGTCCCTGCCTAAAGTAATTTTGTAAATTCTTGGATCAGACCCCTCTCACTTTTGTTCATTCTTTTCACTGCACATACACACATACAAAAGATGCACAGGCAGTCTTTTGTGTTCTTATTGTTTACTCTCCATCTCCATCTTCCACGCCACTTGAAGACTTAAGCAATGCCTCTGTCAAGACTAATGGTACATCTGTCTGCGTGTATGCATGTGACTCTGTGACAGCATCTGTCAATTTCTTCCTGTTTTTTTTTTACTGCTATGTATCTACTTTCCTACTTTCATCTCCTCCACATCTTTATCTGTCAGTGTTGAAACAGCAGGACTACATGCACCATCGATGTGGAAAGCGAAAAGACAGGCACACATACACACTTGCACACACACATACACAGGCACATTTATTATCCCTAAGTGGGAAATTGTGTTGACCAGAATCCACATGGAGAGAAAGCCCAGACATCTCTGTCTCTGTCTCTCTCTCTCTCTCTCACACACACTAATTGTCTTCTCTGTTGCTCCCAGGTCTGTGCCTAAATTTATGAAGCGCATGAAGGTGCCAGACTACAGAGAGAAGAGTGTGTTCGGTGTTCCTCTCATCGTCCATGTCCAGCGCTGTGGTTATCCACTCCCTCTGTGTTTACAGCAGGCTCTCAGCCACCTCAGGACGCACTGTCTGGACCAGGTTAGTGAAAGGAAAACGTCTTTTTCAACTATTCAAATTTTCACCCAGAGAAGATTAGATGTGCAGTGAGACCAGTGTGCTCATTTTCTTTTCCCTCTCTCACCTATTCCATCCTTCCCATTCATCTTGTCCCTCACCTCTTTCCGTCTTCCCCTCTCTCGTTCCTCTCTCAGGTGGGATTGTTCCGTAAGTCGGGCGTGAAGTCTCGTATTCAGGCTCTGAGGCAGCAGTGCGAGCTTTCTCCTGACTCTGTGAGCTATGAGGACCAGTCTGCGTACGACGTGGCCGACATGGTCAAACAGTTCTTCAGAGACCTGCCTGAACCTCTGCTCACCAGCAAGCTGGGGGAAACCTTCCTGCATATATACCAGTGTAAGTCGCTGTGCCGCCAGAGACTCCTGCATCGTGTCGGAAATCACAGAACACAAGCAATCACAACTAAGAAGTCATTTATCTCCAAGGGTGTGATTGTAAATCGACATGCTGGGTGCCGGAGCACTGTGTGGCACTTGACCGGCCTTGTTGTAAATTCAGAGTGCAATCAGTGCATCATCTGTTCGTTCATTCAGAGTTTCAACCTCTCAGAGCCTTCATACTTAACTCTGGAGTAGCTGCAGCAGATTGCTTGAATGGTTACCGCAGTAGAAGTGAATTAAGCTCACTAAAATAAATTTGCTAGCTGCTGCTCCACAGCAGTGAAAATAAGTCTCAGACTACAACTGGCCAGTCTTTATATTCATATGCAACCAAGACGTTTATTAACATGAATGTGTAGCTGACAAAGCTGTTTGATAGTTTTTTATTTCCCTTTGTTACATCATATCACATACTCTGTCTGATATTTTGCGCTTTGTTTCATTGGACCTGAGTGCTCTGTTTTCGTGGTGTAGTCTCAGATTACATTTACACATACCCAAAATATCTAGGTTCCAAAATGCTCCTAATGCTTTGGTAATATTGTGTATCGTGACCAGTTCCAACAGATCCGACAGAGACAATCTTTGAAATTAAATGTAATTTTTAGCTTTTCAAATACGTATAAATTCATGTCACTTGCCTTTTATCAGAAAACTCAAATGCAAACCGAATTTGCATTAAAAGACAGGAAAGAGTGGGTGTAATGTAATTAGACAGCCATGACATATTCTTTGATCCATCATTCCTTCTCACATTCCCTTTCTTCTCTCTGTAGATGTCCCAAAGGAGCAGAGGTTGCAGGCTGTGAGAGCGGCCATTTTGTTGATGTCCGACGAAAACAGGGAGGTGCTGCAGACGTTGCTCTACTTCCTGTATGATGTCACTTCCTTGGTGGAGGAGAACCAGATGACCCCTATGAACCTGGCAGTGTGTCTGGGTCCCTCGCTGTTCCACCTCAACATACTGAAGAACGAGACGCTGTCACCGAGGTACACACACACACACAGACACACACACACACACTTAAACACACAGACGCATGCATGCATGTGTGCACATATAAACTGACAAACACATTGATGCATACATAGACACATATATAGACTTCTTCTTCTCCTTCTTCTTATTCTTCTTCTTCTTCTTCTTCTTCTTCTTCTGTGGTAGTAGTAGTAGTAGTAATAGTAGTAGTATTGTCATTAGTATTGTTATTACTATTATTATTTCTTGTATAGTCCTGCATTCTGAAATCATACCTGCATCAGTGTTATTTGCTATCCTGACAATGTTGGTTTCTATACATTTCTATGTTATTTGAGGCTATGAGTGTGTGGCAGCTGCTTATAAGTTTGCTGTGGCGAGTACGTTAACGATCAAGGAGTGCATTCGTGCCCCTCAGTAAATGCTCATGTATTCTATATTCTAAATATTCTGTGTATTTTCTATTCCCCAAGGACAATCCAGAGGAAGTACACCACGGGACGTCCCGATCAGAAGGACCTGAGTGAGAACCTGGCTGCCACCCAGGGCCTGGCGCACATGATCACTGAGTGCCAGCATCTCTTTCAGGTCAGGCTCTACAACAAGGTTTGATTCAGAAAGAGAGTGCCATCTCGTTACTGAAACCAGATGATTTTGCTGCCACTTCCAATTCCAGTTCTTTTTCTATATAATGGGTTGACTGGTATTTTTAGGTTTTCATCTCATAAGAGTGAAAGTGATGTATGAGTGACGTACCGTCTGTTGTATTTACTATGACTTTTTAAATGCGTTTTCCAAATATGAGCTCATTTCCAAAATACTACAGTACTATACAGTATATGTCATCATTACCTGGAAATTGTCATCCAATATTTAAAAGATAGAGGACCCAGGCTGTGAAAGTGTTATCATTACCACAAATTGTTCTAGTCTTGCATTATCAATCATTTTGCAAGAGATGTGACAAATGCTGGATATCTCATTCTTGTATGAATCTCAGTGCGAATGTAATCCTTCCAATGTTTTTCTCTCTGCTTTCATATTTGAAGGTGAACGAACAACCCACTCACGTCACTCTTTCATCCATTTGTCTAAGCGTTTGCAGTGTTGGAGTCGGCCGTATTTAGGCCAGCTCTGATGTGGTGTGATGTGATGTGTGTCCTCCTGCTGTACCTCAGATCCCAGAGGAGATGGTGACCCAGTCTCGCAACTCCTACATGGAGGCTGAGCTGCTGGCGCTCCCGCTGGACGAGCTGTGCAAGGCTCACGAGGAGGAGGTGGAGGAGGAGGAGGAAGACGAGGACGAGGAAGGATCCTACCACACGCACCTGGAACGGCTGGTCCAGAGTCTGCTGAAAGAGGCCAAGGATAAGAGCAAAGGCTGGATGTCCCGCTCCACTACTGATCATACAGAACTGGCATCTAAAAAGGTTTGTGGTCTCTCTCTCTCTCTCTCTCTCTCTCTCTCTCTCTCTCTCTCTCTCTCTCTCTCTCTCTCTCTCTGTCTCTCTCTCTCTTTCTGGGTTCCTACTCATCAAGGAATTTCTTTTCCAAATGTGTCATTTTACAGGAATATAGCATGTATTTGGTGGTTTTCAGCTGTTTTTCTCCACAGTAAGCCCAACTGTAGTGGAAACCAGACTGTTTACCACTCTTTTGAAAAACAACATGAACAAACCAGGAATTAATTAAATTTTTACGTCATGGAAACACTCTGATTTATGTTATGGATATGGAAAGTCATGGAAGAGTCATGGAATTTTACATCAGGGCCATGGTGGGAACCCTGCTCTTTCTTTCTCACACACACACACACACACACACACATAAGCACACACGCGCACACACACACATGCACGCACACACGCACACACACACGCACACACACATTTGTTAAAGTAATACATAATTAGTGATAAAGTCATTTTTGCACACACTATAGCTGACACCCATGATGTGTGTGTGTGTAAGGTGGGAGATGGCAACCCTCTGCGGCGGTGGCGAGTGTGTGTGGAGGTGTCGGCACCTCCCGGTGAGGTGCTGCAGCGGCTGCTGAAAGAGCGCCCCCTGTGGCATGCCGAGCTGCAGCAGGAGAAGGTTCTGGAGACGCTGGATAAACAGACAGACGTGTACCAGTTCTCCTGCCACAGCATGGCACCTCAACCCAGCAGTGACTATGTGGTACTGAGGTCAGTGTCACTGAATTGAAGTATTATTCCTTTATTCCATGTTTTGTCTGTTTCAGAAGTTTTTATTTACAGAGGGTTTATCACTGAACTCTAATGAACACTGTGAGTAATTATGCCAAATTCTGAACCTGACCTGCTAATGATACAAAGACAATAACAACAGATATATTTAAAAGATATCAATGCATGTCAAGAGTTGCAACATTCTTTTGAAGCCAAATACTGTCCAAAACAACCAGTATTCACCTCATACAACCTCCCGAATCTGTTTCCTAACATATAAGAACATTCTCAAATAATACAAATAAGGTTACATTCCCACATAAAATCTGTCTTGTTCCCTCTCTCTCTCTCTCTCTCTCTCTCTCTCTCTTCTCTCTCCCCCTCCGCCTCCTCAGATCATGGCGTACAGACCTGTGTAAGGGCTCCTGTGCGTTGGTGTGTGTGTCTGTCGAACACGATGACAGCCCGCGCATGGGAGCAGTGAGGGGCGTCGTCCTGGAGTCACAGTACCTCCTGGAGCCCTGCGGCACCGGGAAGACCAGACTCACACATATCTGCAGAGTGGACCTCAGGTGTGTGTGTGTGCGTGTGTGTGGTTTTCATGGGTTAAACATGTGATTGAGAGTGAATGAAAGTGTTTTTTGACAGTGGAATCATTAATGCATGTTGTGTGCTATTGCTGTTACAGGGGCCGGTCTCCAGAGTGGTACAACAAGGCGTTTGGTCACCTGTGTGTTAATGAAGCCCAGAGGATCCGCTCCTCTTTTCACCCTCCAGATCAGACAAGCACAGAGGCCAAGATCTGAACCCCAGAAATTGAGCTTTATCTTGGGGCAGCTGGGCCTGAGAACCAAACATCTACAGGGGGGCAAACAAAGGATTTAGGGAATCGTAGATCCAGGCAATAGACCTCCTTGGATACGGACCTTGAGCCAGGAGTCTTTTCACCTTGCTGAGCCAACTGTACCATACTGAACCGGCCTGGAATCATTCACACACACAAATGGGAAGAGCACATGTATACCAGTATGTTCAGAGATAACAGCATGTGAGTCAACGTGGCATCAACTGCATTAGTATAAATTCTGCTCAGGCATCCTCAAAGTACACATCACTACCTATTCATCTTATGGATTATGAGTTCTCAAGCCATCGTTCTCACAGCTGAACTGTGGTAATGCACCGATATTGGTTTTCATACTTCAAAAATAAAGCGAAGCTAGTTTGGTTTTCTTAGTAGAGCCATTGGTGGAGCTTTATGAAATTGCCTGTAATCGTATGCATCATGAGAAAGAGGAGGTGTGTTGTGTAGATAAGGAGCACTTAAGCCGTTTTTCAGAGCCTTCATACAACATACCTTTGGTTTTCTTCAAGCGCTTCCCTCAACCTTCAAAAAAATTATCAACACCATTTTTGATACACAGATCAGCCTTGCTATAAAGAATATGAAATGTCAAAACTAACTGGCATCAGTTTCTATTCAGGAAATTTAATGTATCTGATTCTGTGGCCTGAATGGATAGCCATCTGGTTTCTAATCAACACTATCTCTCATCTAAACTTTGCATAATGATTAGCGCATTAAAGCCTTGGCTCTACTAACAGAACAATTCAGCACTGGCAGACATGATCATGAGATGGTTGCTTTAAACTGTTTCCTAAATGAAACTGTAGTTTTAGGGTTGGTGTTGGTTAACCTCCCATTTGTTGGATCCACATCTTCATTTGCTGAGTCATCATCTTTATATCAGTTATTGCTGGTCATAGAGTACTTAACTGTAGCCTACTGATAAGCATAACTATAACATAAATGCATAAAAGGATGCATGTGGCAAAGCAGTATGCCCATATTTGCTATCATTATTTTGAAGAATCTATCTTAACTCCATCTCTATAACCTGTTATGTGGCCTGCTAGTGGTATACAGTTGGCTTATCTGATTCAAATTGTTCATCACAACACCTTTAATCAGATGTGTAATTGTATAGACTGGACATAAAGCCACATGTTACTAGAATACAGTGGGATGCCACACATTGGCCTATAACCTGATTTTGGTCACAGTGGTTGATTTTGGAAACATAACACAAACAACATAACCAATTTCTGATGATGACATCTTACATCCACATTCCATTCAGTATGATTAGATTTCAGCAATGACCCAGTGTCATTTCTACAGTCACAAACTATTGATAAAAAAAGCCAGACCTGCCTCATCTACGGCCTTTTTTTTTTGCCCATTCCACAAAGCTCTTAACTCATTGCTTGTCTATGTGCTTGTCTGTGAAGTTGTCACTTCTTTATCCGTAGAATGTTTCACAGATAAAGACACTCCTGGAAAAGTGGGTATGTGCTATAAAAAGCCCTGTGAATAGGTATGAAAAAGGCCAGTACAGTATGAGTACACATCAGCACCACATTGTGAAACGGATGCAAGTACATGAGGGATCTGGAACACAGAGACGGGGGAAATGCTCATTGGGTCCATAAATCTGCTTTAACCCCTGCTATGGATACAATGTGTTGAATATCACTGTTGATTTAAACTACTCTGTCACTATTTTCAGTGTTAATCTTATCGAAATATTGTTATTTTAAAGTTATTATTGTCATTATATCACTGTATATGGTATCATTGTTGCTTTTTTTTGCTATCATCTTATACAATGTCTAAGACATGTGACCATTTCACTGCTTCTGGGAAGCATGTTTGAAATTGTGTGTGTGCGTGCGCGTGTGTTTGCGTGCGTTTGCGTGCGTGTGTACATGTCCAGGTACGCATGTGTGCCTGCATACATGTCTACACACACGTGTGTGGCACGCATGCGTATGTGTATGTGTGTGTACGTGCATGGATGTGCCCGTGTATCTGCAGTTTAGATATGCGAACAGCCTGTACTGTAAATATGTGACGCTTTCTGTGCCAGCAGATAAAACATCATAGCTTATCAGGGTCTTCCTATCATATTGATATGCTGAAATGTGAACTTTCCACACACCATCATACTAAAGCAATAGCAAACTAAAGCTTGCTCTGGCATGGCATTGCCATTTTTTTTTTTGTTTTGTATTTTTTTCAGTTGTAGGCAGTGTTGCTATGGTGTTGCTATGATACAATTATCTCTACAGTGCCACCAAAATCCTGTGTGGATGCTGTTTGCTGGGGAACAGTGCGGTGTGTGTGTGTGTGTGTGTGTGTGTGTATGTGTGTGAGGGGGAGTGAGATAGACAGAGAGTGAGTGAGTGAGACTGACGTGAGCCCTGGGGTGTGTGGGTAGCGGCTCCAAACCTAACTGAGTAGTGGAGACCAGGGTGACTGATGCTTGGTTATTTCTGACAAAGTGACTGAGACCAGAACCATCCTTTCTAAACAAGAGAATAAAAAAATCTTAAGAACTCAACATGAACACTGTCTCTTGCTTATTGAAATGCTCTTTAGTTTGACTGTCTCTAATATTAAATTGTTTTATTGTTACAAAATAGCCTATAATAGCATGACAAGCAAACAACAAGTTAACATATCACATATGAATATTTTTGAGATGGGAAGCTGAAGCCTTGCCTCAAAATGAAGCCGTTGACAGTGAATATTTTATTTTGTTATGTGCACCTATGTCCATTGAGTGGTGCTGTTGCCCCACTTAAAGTCTGAAGGTCATGAATGAATTTGGAAAGTATGCCATGGAAAATATTTTTAGATAACTGAGTGAATGAATAGTCATCAAAGCATCAGGGGGGGGTTCTCCCTGAAGACATTTTCCCTGTTCTCTCCCTGTGTCCTTTCTGGGGATGCATGTGGAAAACCAAACCTCCACGGACCAGATCAATACTCAATCACATTTACCTACTTAGCCGTGTTAGATGGGGGACTCTCACAGAGGACGTTGAATACAGGGACCGCTCTTCCAGAATCCAAGGCGTCAGTTAGCCTCGTGACAACACAGAAATGAATGAAACATTACTCTAACTCCTACTTCATTTAACATATGAGCAGTTTTATGAAACAGTGCGTGAAAATAGGGCACAGAGTTACCGTCTCTGAATTGATCTTCTGCACTGTGTGTCTACTTTAGCTCCACTGCCCCACAAAATTCTGGCAAATAGGGAACATCATGTTGCATATTACACTGGGAATGAAACATATTAGGATCACTGATAAGGTGAATCTAGCTGAAAACTCTGATTCTCTATTGGTTTCCCCTATTAAATCCACTTCATACCACAAGGGTAGATGTAGATTTTTTAGGTTAAAGAAGGGTTAGCAAGCCTTGAGACAATTAAGACATGGATTGTGCAAAAGAAAGAAAGAAAGTGCTAATGATTTGTACAGCCAAATGTAGGAGGATTCACAGGGTAATCAGTGTGTCATATTAGGGTGACCCTGCGTAGGAAATTGAGGGTGACCTCTTCTGGAGAAAACAGGGAGTGCATGCCCAGCTGCTGCCCCTGCCCTGGCCAGGAAAACCCCATAGAGAGCATAGCAACATCATAGAAAAGTACCATCATGCTCTCCTGCATGTGGTAGCGGAACACAGGACATGCAGTGAGGTAGCTTTAATAATAAAGCGTCAAAGAAGCAATCCCTTTTGATATTTTTGGAACAAGCAGCGCACTTGCAGCTCTTTTTTGTGATGCTGTATTGAATGATCACTGGGGGGAAATTCTCTTTCCACTTGCCCCCCTCCAGAGGGACAGAGTGCAGGCTCAGCTATAGAGCAGCAGCCCTGGGAGAGATTCAGAATTTTGCTCAATGACACTTCAGCAGGGCAGATGCCTGCCGACACAGCATCAACCTCAGACCTCTGGTCTCCCTACTCATTCTGCCATCCTGCTGTCCATGCAGTCGTTTTAATGATGAAGCCCTCAGACAGAGAAATATATTGTTGTCATGTGAAAACCTCATAATTCCAAGTTTGGTGATTTTCATGTTTTAACTTCACTTGAAGGATTACATGGTCCTCCATGGGCTGAGAAAATTGTATGACCCTTGTGCTTATGAAACCCTTTCAAAACCTCATCGAAAAACCCAAGGATGCATGATGGTCAGGCTAAAAAACAAACAAACTGTTTTTAGGTCCTGAAAAGATGACATTTTGAAGATACAGAGTTTTCACCTGACAGCAATAATATGAGACTGTGTTGAAATTGCAGGACAGTGATTGCTATGTATAGGCTACTTACGGTTGTTGGGTATCAATGGAAATTACGTAGAACAACGCTTTCTGTAGTTAATACAGTTTTCGAAGTACAACAAGGTCTTTTACCCTAGGGTAGTAAAAGAGACAAGTTGGGCGCTATGGGTTTAAAATGTTAGTTTAAAATGTTTTGTCCTTTTCAGTCCTTTCACTTGGGCCTTATCAGCATTCAGGGACAGAAAATCTGTCTTTCCATTCTGTCTCTTCTGAGATTGGTCCATTTGTTCTTCTATTAAATCTAACAACATAACTGATGTTTATTTCAGATTATTATGGTCAAAATGTCTCTTATTTTCAAAATGATAACAATGTACAATCTTGGCTCAACACAACTGTCAACACAATGTTTGTGTGAAGTGTGTGTGTGTGTGTGTGTGTCATAACCTGCCCACGGTACCTCTCCTTTGTTGAGCTTCTCAATATACTATCTCTTGAGTGTCATTCTGTCTATCTTCTGTTCTCTTTCCACTGATGGAATCGACTTCCCTTCTTACTCTTCCTTTGTTGCTCTCTTTAGATCCTCACAGAAGGCTGAACTCCAGTTTTTCATTTGTAGTCTCATGGAATAATGATATCTGCTCTGTGAAATTAGAAAATACCACTTGAGCGCATATGCATGTTTAAATCAGCTACATTTTAATAGAATGCAAATGTAATTAGATTGGAGTAAGCTGAGCTATTGGCTCAACTTGCCCCGGGGCTAGTGGCACATTTTACCTCACACCCATCATTTTGACAAAACTGCTTCACACAGCTAATCAGGCCCACATTAATGCTTATGCTAAGTTCATGACCTTATATTGTACCTTATAAACCCATAAACTAATATATAATAAAGCCTCAGATGTATCCACTAACATTTAGATACCAATCATCTTTAATTTTTTTGACCTATAGCTCTCATCATTCTCCATGTGCTCTCATCCATCACAAATTTAGGGAAATAAATTATTCTTCCCCAGTCTGTGATCACATGATTCATTTTGTGTATGGCTTCTTAGACACAAGGGGTAGATCATCTTACCCACATGCTCAACTTACCCCATTCTCCCCTACATAAAACCTAAATTTACAGTCTAAACAGAGTGGAATTTGAAAACATCTCTCATCTCCAAACATAAAATGGACTAACATCGTTATTCGGCTGAAGAATTCAGTTGGTGTTTACAGTGAATGACTTTTGACATTACTTGATGCTGTATCATGTTGTTGCCCTTTATCTACATCACACACACGTTATATAAGTGGGGGAGCGAGGGAGAGAGAGAGAGAGAGAGAGAGAGATTGGAGAAACAGATGTATCTCTACTGAGACTGGCTAATCCACTGTCTTCTTCTAGACGACCATGATAAGGTCATTAATGAATAAATGATCCAATTGATGAATTATTGATGAGACAGAGTGTTTGCATTTGTGTCTGTGTGCTGTATGCGTGAGTGTATGTGCCTGTGTTCATGCATATGTGTGTGTTTCTGTGTGTGTGTGCATGTACATGTACATGTACATGCAAATTGGGTGCTCTATTTGTGTGTACAATTGGCATGCTGTTACCAAATCTATACATAATTAATAACAAAAAATAGTTTAAGTGAAAAGTTAAGCATCTGCCAGAAGCTTCAAAGGAAGAGAAATTCAAATGATCTCTCAAGACGCTGCAGTACAAAACTTTGACAGGTGCAGTTCTGTCTAGTAGTTAAATCTGCTGTACTACAAATATGAATTCACTGCTGTGCAGATTGCATGAGATTCAAACCTCATTTCATAGCGTTATTTTACCATATAATATGCTCAAATATTGCAGCTCATATGTTATACAGTGAGTATTTTATTTACAGTATTTCATATAACTGTCACTTACCAAGGTTCCTAATTGCATTAGTTCCTTCCATGAGGAACAAGTTGAACAACCATGGAAGAACCATAACAGTAGCATTAGTTGATAAAAGGGGTGCAGCAGTTTCAGCACTGGCCTTGCAAACTGAATAGCCGTCAGGATAAATGTTTTTCTATCTTGTATGAAACTGAAGTGCTTGTTGCTCCATCCCCGCTGGATCCATTATCCATGGCCACTACCACAGTTCAAGAGCTCTGTGTTCCAGCGTTCAGTCAAAGAGCAGAGTCCTTGATCCCAGGTCGTCACCCCTGTCAAAGAGCTGCCTCCTACGTCCCTGGTGACAGCTTCTGAGACCAAAAGGGCTGTTACTACTAGCCGATACCTCCTCGATGAACCTCCATGCGAAAAAGACAGAGCTTGCAGTTTAAAATGCTCCAAAAGCATGTGATATGGGAATATGATAGAGTGCAAGTTCTGTCTTTTCACATACTCTTTGTTTCAGTCTGATACACGTTTTACCTCAAGAAGAAAGTATTGGACATGGGACCTGGTCAATCACATTTATAAAGTGTATGTATAACAGGTTGGGGCAATTCATAAATTGAATTGAGAATGCATGGTAAATTCCAATTCAATTCCTGGAGTTGGAATTGGAATTGGAATGATTGCAGAATTGGAATTGAATTGGAATGATACATTTCATGAAATTCAACTTCTAAGAGAGGATGTGTTGACTTGCTAAACATTACAAATCAAACATTATGAATCAAATAAAAGACAAGACAGTTAAAGACAGTTAAACAAATCAAATACATTCAGTCATAATGTATGTATTATGATTACGCATCAAATACCACCTGAAAGGTCCCTTTTACATTTGATGATATTCAGTATTGATAATATATAACACCACATATAATCTCAGATATGTGGGAGGAATAAACAAAAAACACATGGAATTTCACAGAATTTCATTTAATTAAATTCAACCTCCTGAAATTCCAATTTAATTCCAATTGTGTTTCCTGTAGGTTTTTTCAAATTTCTATTGCTCAGTTGAATTGTAATTCATTGAGTACAATCACCTGTTATTTTCCCACCAAGATGGCTGTGTGATGATGTAACAGAATACTATGAATAGTCAAACATTCTCACCTGTGTTTGGGCACTCTAAGACATTCATAAGCTGCTTTGTTGTGTCCTTTGAGGATTATCTTCTGCACTTCCACCAGTGTTCGAGGAACTGAGAGAATGTGACAGGGATTATGACCTACTTGTTGAAACTATTCAGTCCAGGGTAGCAGAGGATCTTGAGAGAAGTAGTGGAGCCCCCCGTTAATCTTATGAGGCCCTCTCAGCTTGAACTTGGGGCAAGGGAAACAGTGTGATATAAAAGGGGAGAAGATATGAGAAGAAAGAAATTATGATATTAGAAAGCTAAACATGCTTGGAGATACAGCATACATTGTTCAAACCCATAACAATATGTGATAGCCAGTAGGTTGATATACTGAAGAACTGCAAAGCAATTTCATGTCATACCAGCAAATTGTTTTGGAATTTCATACTCCTACATTTGACTGTTGATTGCAACACTGCTTCTATAAGCTGTTGACTGCGCTGAATTAAATCCTCTGCTTCCCTTCTCTGCTGTTCCCTTTGTCAGTTTCTGGATAAGTTTTCTCTATCTTTGTTTTTGAACAAAGACAGTAAGTAATTGTGCAGTAAGTGTGCCCAAGTGGATATTATGTTAATTGGTGCATTGCATTTATAAAAATGCATTGTTCTGTCTGCTCTGTTATCAGTTTCTTTTTGATCTCCCATCTCTATTGCTCTCTCTCACACACACACACACACACACACGGACACGGACCCAGACACACACAGGCGTGCACGTGCACACACACCCACACACAGGCATCTTGACGATGACTCACATCCGTCTGTGAAGCAGGAAGCCGGTGATTACCCGGGTTTCTGTCGCTGTCCGAGGTCAGCCCCCTTTACACATTGCCAAATCTGATTCTGCCTCTCAATTGCCCCTAATAGTGGAAGCAGAGCTTGAGGCAGAGTCTAGAGGGGGTTTATGTAACGTCACACCTTCAATTCTGTACAGCCCATCTGTGGTGTAGAGCTAGTTGAGGAGGTGAGTATACTGTGACCATACATCATCTATACTTCAGTGATAATTACATTTGAAATGACACTGTAGGCTTTTAGCTGATGCCCTTATCGAAGGCCACTTCTAATGAGCAAGCAGGTGGGGGTTCAGTGTCTCACTCAAGGACAAATTGGCTGTTGTGGGGAATCGAAAAAGCATCCTTTCCATTCCTCTAACCACCAGGCCACCCTGCCACCCCAATTAAACTGAAAGGTGTGATACTCCACACGCCCCGGAAAGAAAGCTATTATACCCCCCCCCCCATACCTATATAAACCTTTGGCTTCAGAATATGTGACCGGATTGCGTTATTCAAAGTGACATTTTTAGTTTGAGTTTCATTACCAACCTTAACACAGCCACCACACAGAAAAAAGAAAAAAAAAGAAAATCACCAAGAAACAAACTCCATTTTCTCCAGTATGCAATGATCAAACCCTTTCTGACAGACTTCACCTTTGCTGCACTCACACTGCCTGATCCTTACACAGTCCCAGCCCCCTCCAAAGCTCCGCCACTCTGATCATCAGCCCACACAAGACACCGGCACTACCTCCATACATCTCTACAAAAGGTACACTGGAGCAGGGAGGAAAATCACTGTCTGCCCGCCAGTACTGCACCTCTGCTGGATGTGAGGGAGGGGGAAAGCGGGGGTGAGCGAGAGAGGAGTGACAGAAAGAGAGATATAGAGAGCAAGAGAGGGAGAGAGAGAGAGAGAGGGGGGGGGGGGGGGCAGAGACAGAGAGATGAAAGAGAGAGAATAGAGAGAAGAAATGGGAGAGAAAGAACAATGTTAGTGCTTTTACCCAATCGCAAATCAGATCCCGGTTAAGACCTCTCTTTCTGCTAAAGAAGTCTTTTGTGGAATCATGACAAAGCTGCAGAAGCAAGCTTTTGTCTGAAAACAAAGAGGATTGTGTTTGTGTGTGAGAGAGAGAGCCTGCCATTGTGGCTGCGTGTGTGTGTGTGTGTGTGAGTGTGCGTGTGCGTGTGTGAGCCCAAGAGTGTGTACATCCGACAGCAAGAGAGCATGCATTGGTTTGAGAAATTGCCTCTTAGAGTGTGAGGGACATGGGTAACATGTATTGTATGAGAGTGTGCAGTTTACAAAGTGTATGTCTGTCCTTGAGTTCCTTTGGGCTGGAAATGTGGTTGAGGGAGAATGAGATGGCTTCTGCTCATCTGTAACATTCTCGGATGGTTCCCTGATGAAGTCACACACACACACAAACACACGCATGCTAAAACTCACACACACACACACAGAGGCAGAAAATGTCACTTCGATCTCACCCCCACATTGTCACCCCTGACAACGGTCAGCATCTATGACAAAAATGAAGAGCGACACATCAAAGAGACTGCCATCACTGCCTATATGAAAATACACACAGACAGCCAGGCGTGCATACACACACACACACTCACACACACACACACACATAAACAGACACACACACGCACACACACACACACACACACAAACAGACACACACACGTACAGAGTGACGAATCGGCCTCTATAGCAGTCTCACTAATGGAAATCTTACCCAGCAGATGTGCCCTGTTGGAGGAACACATGGAGTGTGAAACAGGCTTATGTACGCACACAGGTACTGAACTGTACTTGGCTGACACCAGTAGTGATGGTCTGTGCAAACCACCAGGGGATAGGTGTGTGTGTGTGTGTGTGTGTGTGATGCCTGCTGGACTTGTGAGCTGATGTTCAACGAGACTCAAAATGAGTGCATGACCCAAAAAATGTGAAAGCAACACTTCCAGACACAGACAAACATGCGGGAAATTGCGGCATCACACAGCTATATTTTGAATGTACGACTGTTTGTGTATGTCCATACATGTGAGCAGCATGTGCATGTGTGTTTCTGGTTTTCTGTGCTCTGAGAAAAGAGAAATGAGGGAAGAGGGCATATGCAAAAGGGGGAAATAACTGCAGGAGAGGAGAAGTGATGAAAGCGGAGGAAAAGGAAGAGAAGTGAGAAAGGAGGACAAGAGGAGAGGAGTGTAAAGAAGCCATTCTGGGATGCTTGGTGAGGAAACAGAAAGGTGTGACACTTAAACTCGGGACGGGGAGAAGTGGGACAGGCAGATAGTTAGCCTGTGAATATATAAACAGCCTCTGTCTGGAAGCCAGACTCCCTAAACTGCATGAACTCTGTTTCAACTACCCCAGCGCTGCACCCAAAATACATCCACCAGTGTTTGTGTGTGTGCTTGGTTTTTATCTTTTTATCTTCTCCACTAGTCTATATTTGCACCTCCAGGCCCATCGACTGTTAAAACAACAACCAAAAAATGCAGCCAGTTGTTTAGGTGGTGTTGTGCTCTGTATGAATCACAGACCGTAAATAATGGGTAAGAACCTATGCATGGATGGCTGCATGTTATTCTGCTCCAGCACCCCCCCAGAAAGTCCCTAAGTGCGCATGCGTGGCTAGAGCGCGCTACCGCAGACAGGGGGCGTCAACATGGCGCTCTCTCCTCGACGACGACCGCACTGACTGCAACCTGCCAGAGAGAGAGAGAGAGAGAGGGAGGGAGAGAGGGAGAGCGAGAGAGAGAGACGCTACCATTCAGCCAAACGTCGAGATTCGATCCTATTTTCCAGCCCTATGAATCCCTACACATCTTCGGGAGGATAGGGTGAATTCAGAGGATTTTTAAAACATAATTTCCCCCCCTTTTGCATCGCCGGCTCCGTATTTTTCCTGCGCAGTGGATGGTTTTTGTGCGGCAGCAGACGCTCGAGCTTGTAGAGCAGGTGTGAGAGACAGCGGCGACCGCTCCTCTCCTCCCTGTTTCCAAGGGGAAATGTCGAGCGAGAAGCCGGTTTCAGCACCACCGGGCTCGGCTTCGCTCACGGATACAGACCGAGACTCTCATCCCCCCCCGCCGGGCTCCTCCGTGCAGCCGCAGCCGCAGGTCGTCACGGGCGCTGGCTCCGCCGCCACCGGGGAAAGGATGGTGTCTGCAGCCGGCTCTATGGTCCTCCCGGCCGGGGTGATCAACCCTGCCGTCCCGATCAGGAATATCCAGATGAAATTCGCCGTGTTGGTGGGCCTGATCCAGGTCGGGGAGGTTAGCAACAGGGACATCGTGGAGACGGTGCTGAACCTGGTGAGTCGAGGCAGGACCACCACAGCGTTAGAAAACACAGAAAAGGCAGCCATATAACAGAGTAGAATCACTGCGCCCTAACCCGCTATGTTTTATTTACGATGCTTCACTCCCCTGGTTGTGTGGCTTTCAGAGGATGATGTCATTTGTTTGTTCGGAGGATGGATGTGAGGCTTTTCTTTTCCGCAGATGAGAAGAAAAGCAGCATGCATGACTATTTGGTGGGAAATTAATAAAGCTATATTATTGTAAAAGGCTCGAGGAGCTGAATGAAGCATGTGACCCCACCATGGAGGGTAGTCTAATCACCAGCCATTGTTGACTAAATGACCCGTTTGTTGTCCATCAAGGGAAGAGAGATTTCCAGTCAAGCTGTAGTGGAAATAGCGTAAGAGTATGCAGGCTATTCTCCTGACCCCGATAACTACCCCGGATCGATGCATAGGCAGGTTATAACAAACAGCGAATGGTTACAATGTTGCGCACAACACAGAGACTATTACAGAAATGTTTCGTTTTCGTTAGAAACAAATTTGTGCAGGTATGCATGGCTGCCGGGCGCTGAAACAAAATAAATCCAACACGAACAAAGGCCGACTAGCATTATGCTATCCATCGCCATATGTGTGTGTATGAGAATGGCTCAAAATTATGCATATAGGCCTACAGCCATTGTTGGAGGTAGGGCCCAGCCTCCTGCGCGCTAAAGAGTGATGTAGGTAGCTGTGAAATGAAGGTTAATGGCTTATATTGCTGTGGTTAAATGAGGCATTGAAGTGCGCCTGTTTATTTGTGGCTCGGTTGTACAGTGGCCTGCCTCCCCCTCATCTTTGCCCCTCCGTCGGTGCCTCTATCGGCGATGCTGGGCCTACCCTACACAACACAGCAGAGGATTTAATCCAGCTGGGGGTTTTTACATGAGTGGTGTCTCCCGTTACGAAACAGATGAGCGAAAATGCACAGCAGATGTAGGTCTGGTAGGCTAATGCGTTAGGAGGACAGGACGTATTTGCTGGATGATGCCAGGCTGTTTTCATCCTTCATGCATCAGTTTTGTGGCGTCTATTGCATGACATTACAAATCTGCCATGAGAAGGGGCCTCTGATCATAACTCCCTTTTTGATGAAGAAGTAGAACTGTGCAGATATAATATATAACACTGATGCAATGTATTTATTTTTCAAAGTGGTCTATTGCAGGGTTTATGTAGCCCGTGGCCTATTTACCCACTGGATGCATGGAGCAGGACAGCCTACAGCTGGGCTAAACCATTTTCCTCTCAGCGAGACGCGTGAGCAGTCCAGATTCAGGTCGACTCTTGTCTCCAATCGATTATTGGTGCTACATGGTGAAAAAGGGGGCTTTGCTGGCTCATTCCCCCCCCCCCCCCCCCCCCCCCCCCGACAAACCCCCCTGACTACACGGGCTGATAACCATCCATCCTGCTCCATGGCCTCCCCCTTCACTCTGGAAGGGCTGAGAGGAGTGATGCTGCCTGCATAGACTGGCCTCGCTGGGCAGCGCCATGCATTTAAAAGCAGGTGGAGAGGAGGAGGAGGAGAGGGGGTTGAGGGAGGGTGGGGGAGGAGAAGAGAGAGAGAGAGGAGGAGGAGGAGGATGAGGTGGTAGGATGCTGCAGTGGCTATGTGCTCAGAAATCACCAGCTGATGCAGCGGAAGAGGAAAGGATTCTGGATTGGTCCACATCGGATCACCGGAAGCTCAGTGGAGCATTCAGTTTTACATTTAGGCCCAGACATAAATCTGATTGAAACTTACTACCTATTCTTTTTTTTTTTTTACATATATACACCTGCCTGCTTAGGGGCCACATACTGTATGTTTGTATGTGAATATTGGTCATCAGCAAGGCCAGACAATGTTTCAAATCGAAACGGTATGTTTCGGCCATACAAAGCTTTACTTGCTCAATCCTGAATTGAACAATCAGTCCTGGTTGCAAGGCTGCCAATAGCTAAGCCTGTTAGGGAATTCTGCTGCCCAGCTCCTTAATTAAAAGAGTTGAAACAAAGTGGTGTGGAGGCAGGAAACCTCAGTGGTCATGCTGCTGGCCCAATGAGTCCACTGTGGCCCAAAAGCTGAACTATTATTCCAACCAATGTGGGAGACCACAGCAGCAAGGCTCTCTGTCCACTGTGGCTGTATTGATCAGATCCCACTGCGGCTTGGATGAACAGATGGCTTGTCGGCTGGATCAGATATACTCCCTGTTCTATACAACGTGACGCTGGCCTTTGGCTAGTGATGAATTGTGTAGTCGTTAGTAGGAAAGGGAAGAGAAGACAATAAAAACATCAAACATCATCTAACATAGCTTAGATTAGGAGGCTAGATCTACTGATGCTGATACAGCAACACACAATATAACAGATGGAGGGGCAAAGATGAGGGGGAGGCACGCCACTGTACATCCTGTATCAGTTTATTAGTATACTTCTGCCTTTGTAGCCAATGATGAAGGACATGTCATTGTTTTTAATGAGGGCTGTGCCTATATTGTTATGCATCGAATGCACAGTATTTTTGATAGTGACCTAGTCCCGTGCTCATGGACACACAAACACATCTGTACAGTACATTGTGTGTGTGTATGTGTGTGTGTGTATGGAGGGGGGTGGGGGGGATGCTCAGCTATTATCATCAACAAGGCATCACAGTTGTCAAGGCAACACTGCTCTTTGATTGAACTGCCTGCCTCAAGTCCCTCGACCACCTGGTGTTGCCATTCACTTCCGGACTTCTGTCACAGTCCTCAGCAAAAGCATCTCTCTCTCTCTCTCTCTCTCTCTCTCTCTCTCCCTCTTTCTCTGTCTCTCTCTCTCCTATTCTGTGCTAGTGCTTTTGTGGCTCGCAGACCTCCATACCACGCTCTAACAACAACGCTCTGACACTGAAAAACTGTGGAGCAGATACACATTAGTGTAAGGAAAGTACAGCTAGAATTTAATGAGACCATCACTGAACACATTAACTAGATATATAAGACACATATTGGAAATTTGGATAGAGGATGTATATTAACCACTGGACCTTTGGTGATTTTGCTGACTGGTTTCTGTAGTTGTTATAAATTAGGCTACAGTATACAGGACAGGATAAGTGCTTTACGCAAGGGCCGTAGTGCAGCATCTTTACCGGTGACCCACAGCCTAAAACCTCTGGATCAGTCCATAGCAGGTGCAGACTGAACCTCATGGACTTGATGATATTTTACCATTTGCTGGTTGTGTCATCCCTTCAGAGGACAGTGCTTTCTTTCCACTCTCTGCACTGGTGGTTCTGTGTGTTGAGCCTCCCCCAGTTTTCCAGATACTGGTCAGCTTCTTTTAGCCCAGGCAGCGGTGAACTGATTTGACATGTTGTGATGTTTGGTGACAGAGGTGCAGTTGAGATGTGTCCCACTTCTTAATTTCTATATCTATCTATCTATCTATCTATCTATCTATCTATCTATCTATCTATCTATCTATCTACCCATCTATCTACCCATCTATCTATCTATCTATCCATCCTTAGCCACCAGTATGTGTTGTACTTATTTGCTTTGCGTTTGAAGAATAGAGAGGTATATTTCAAATGTACCTACAAACAGTACTGTCAGACCTTCTGCCTTTTGACTCACATTCCTTATGCAACAGCTGTACTTATTTATAGATTGCTGTATTTAGTTGTAATGCTTTTTTGGGATCAAAACCATGAGTTTGTCTGGGATAGAAAATGATTGGTGCCTCTGTCTTTCTCTGCCTTTTTGGTGTCTTTTTTGCTCTTCATATTCCCTCTTGGTTTCTTGCATTCATCTGATAAAAACTTGAGGTCAGATGCAATATCTTTTGGTTTTGACAGCATTGTTGAGTGTCCCTCGTCCGAGCCCTTTAGTGGTCCCACTGTGTCTCTCTTAGCAAACGTCTCATTATTCCTGTCCACACACTCCACAATCACCAAGGTCACTGGATAGAGAGTCCACAGCCAACAGCACATAGTCAGCACAACACACTGAGTCTGACACACACACACACACACACACACACATATA